>NW_028270163.1:24700291-25000291 GCF_037043375.1 Chiloscyllium plagiosum | reverse complement strand
GAAGAATAGACTATCAATTTTGACTTCCATTTTTTTTTATACTTGGGGCATTGATGGACTCTGACGGTTTCTATAAATGGGAGAAAAAACAACCAACTTCAAACGACCAGAGATTGAGCCAATTTCCTGAAACCATTATTAAACAAAAAGCAGTCTGAACAGAAATCAACACCTTTATCGAATTGCATTAAAATTCATATCTATATTTTATCTTTAATTGATACCATTATGGAATAGTTTCACATATTGACGGATTAAAAAATCTCATCTGCAAATTATTCAACTCAGAAAAACCATGAAGTCAGACATGGGAATACACAAACAACTGTATTTCAAGCAGCTGCTTTGACAGAGAACTGAAATCTCTTTGTTTTTCCTTGCATCTTCCAAGTGTCTCAAAACAAAATTTTCAGTGATAAAGCAAAGTGGTCATGTAGATATTTACAATATTCACTACTACAAAGAATACAAACATTGATTAAACAACCATGGATCTAGGTTAGAAACTAACATCCGAAGGACGCTAAGGACTTTTAGACTGCATATTCTTTTATCTTCTTTTATGAACTAGGCACCATTAACTTTAAAAAAAGAACATTATATGGATGTTTGTGTGTGTGAGTTTGGTGCTTCATCATTATTGTTTTCTTGGGGTTAGTAAGTAATAACATTCATCTTGGTTTTCCACAAGGAAACCTTCTACTTGGTTCCTTATTTTTGATATAGATGAATCAGGGAACTATATTTTTCATTGCAGTGAGGTACAGCTGTGGGTTAAGAAAAAATAAATCTGTGTTTGGGGCAAGTGAGGAGGTTATCGGGGAGGCAATTCATATTTTCTCACATGCTTGAAAAATTCAGTACATTTACATCGAAAAGAGGAATGTAGGAGAGTATGGAATAGATAAAAACATTACAAATGGCATTCAATGCATTGGTGTGTGTTGTGAGGCCCTTTGGGCTGACTACCATGTAAAGACAGCATACATGTAGATTGTTAGAGTTCTCATGTATATATACCTTAAAGGTGGCACAACACACTAATAAGATAGTTCATAAACACATGAATGAGCTGGCTTTAAACTAGCAGATTAGAATATCAAAGGCAAAGAGACCATATCAGGACTTTGTAAGTCCTTGACTGAGTCTCAGCTAATGGTTTGCAGACAATTCTGGGCTCTACATTTTAGTAAATATTTTAAAGGGTAGAGAGCTCTAGTTCCCTCATTTCCTTTCAGGAAGAAAGTCTGTAGTCCCTACCAGTCTGCTCCATACGCACTCACAGGAGTGCAATCGATTCTCTCCTGCTCTCTGAAATAATTCAGTAATCCACTCAGTTGTATCAACCTACTAAAAGACAAAAGCATAATGTAATAAACTTAGAAAGCCCAACTGAAAAGAAAATAGTTTATTGTTGAACATCAAAATAGAGCTACTGTTCGTGGTGTACATATGCTAGTTCCAGGTCGAGAAAGACAGTCCTGTAGACACATCCCTCGGTCTGCTGTATTTCCCTTTTTTTTTGTTTTTAACTATTATCTGCCACCAGCAAATCTCCCATGTTGTCTGTTAGATATTTACATGCAGAGGCTGTTATGAGTATGAATCTGCTTCATGTTTTCCTTTATGTATATGTCCGAAAGACCTCTTAATGTTCTGCTGTTTTCTCTTTTATATTTGGAAATAACCTTACAAAACAACCAAAGAGCTTTCCTACTATCAAATCACTATGAATTCCTTTTTTTAAAAATTATTAACCACCACCAGTGAATCACATATGCAGCCAATTAAATATTTACATATAAAGCCCATCATGAGCATTGGTCTACTTTTTTTAGTTAACCCATTCAGAGATGTTATTACGTATCACATTGAACATATGGGATCTGAACCCAGAACTTCTAACTCAGAGGTAGGGACACAGCCACTGTGCCATAAGATCCCTAGGGGCTGCTTACTTTTTAAAACTTAATCATTTAAAGCTACCTTCCATTTGCTAGTACAGTTATTTTCTAATCATCCTGCTTAAAGATGTTACAATACATCTCCTGAGCAAGTGAGACTTTCACCTTGGTTTCCTGGCTGAGAGGTAGGGACACCACCACTGCTCCACAAGATGCTTTGAGTCTGCTTTACTGAAAATATATTTTCTAAGCTACCTGTTGAGAACTGTTATTACACATCTCTGGAGCAGATGGGACTTGAACCTGGGTCTGTTGGTTCAGAGGTAGGGAATACTACCACTACACCACAGAGCCCTTTTGGATCTGCTTTATCAAGGAAAATGTTGTTTTTATATCCAGAAATGCTCTTACACCAAATTGAACATCTTTTCCACCACCAAATCACCATGACATTTTTCTTGTTTTTAAACTATTAACCACCATCAGTAAAGCACCCACTCTGCCAAATAGAAATTTACATGCAAGCCCATTATGGGTAACACAAACTATCTGGGTCTGCTTTATTAAATATTGCTTAAATCTTGACAAATTTTCACAGAAAGCC
Source organism: Chiloscyllium plagiosum (assembly GCF_037043375.1). Classification (NCBI taxonomy): domain Eukaryota; kingdom Metazoa; phylum Chordata; class Chondrichthyes; order Orectolobiformes; family Hemiscylliidae; genus Chiloscyllium; species Chiloscyllium plagiosum. Next base: position 24,997,783 of record NW_028270163.1, on the reverse strand, counting down.
TACAGATTGTCACTATTTCAATCAACCTGTCCTGGCATGTTATTATACACTTTTGGAGTAAGTAGGACTTCCAGGCCTCCAGGTCAAATCACTACCATTGTGTTACAAGGGCCCATCATTCTTCAAACATAGTCTCTGCTGTAGATATTTTTCAACCAACCTGTATGTATTGATAGTGTTAGATGTGTTACAGCTTACATCTAGAGCAGGTGGGATTTGTACCTGGGCCTTAGAACATAGAACAGTACAGCACAGGAAACACCAACACCATGCCACAAGAGCCCTGGGTCTGCTTTATTTTTATTCCTGTTATCACACACAACTGAATGACTTTCCAACCATCAAATCACCATGGCACCTTTTGAATTACTAACCACCATCAGTAATCCTCTGTGTAACCAATTAAATATTTAAAAGCAAAGTCCATTAGGTGCAATGTGCACATCAAAAGTGAAGTTGGGGAGGGGAGGGAGAGCAGGAAGGGGCTTAATCAAAATGGAGCTGGAGGAGGAAATAAAGCACTGGCTGTGCCCATCTCACTCTAAAGGCATCAAGAACATTGATGAGCACTGCATACTTCCTCTCCAGTGACACCCAGGCATGAACATAATCTCAGAAGAGGGACAGACAGTCAGCAGATATTATCCCCCACAGCCTCCGCTGCTTGGACTGGGTCTGCTTTTTGTTTCTTATATCCAGAGTGCTATCACAGACAACCAGACGGCTTTCCCACCATCAAAATCACTGTGACTCTTATTTTTTTTCCATTTTAAACACTAACCAGGATCAATAAACACCCGTGGAGCCAAGTATGTGTTCTGGGTCTGCTTTATTTTTATTTTTTCTTCCTTTGTATATCTAGAAGTACTATCACAGACAACTGAGCAACTTTCTCACCACTAAATCCCTGTGACCCTTTTTTGTTTATTTTCTATAAATGACTACCCCCCACCAGTAAAACACCTGGATAGATAATTAGACATTTACAAGCAAAGCCTATTAAGGACAATGCAAACCATTAAAAGTGAGGTGGGGTAGGGAGAGTGGGAAGGGGCTAAACAAAATGGAGTTAGAAGGGAGAAATAATGCACCAAATCCCCCCATGGTGCCCACCTCTCCTTAAAATCTTCGAAAACAATAATGGACAGTGTACTCTCTCGCCAAGGACACCCAGGTACGAACATAACCACAGAAGATGGCAGCTGGGTCTGCTTCATTTCTTTTTGTTTGACCCTATTTTCCCTAATCAAACTATTTAGAGATGTTACTACACACCTCTGGAGCAGGAGGGAGTTGAACGCAGGTTTCTCGGTTCAGAAGTATGGACTCTACCACTGCACCACAAGAAGGGGTCCTCTGGCTCAAAGGTAATTACTTTCTAGTCAACCCTTTGAGAGATGTTATTACACACCTTTTTTGGAGGTGGAACTTGAAACTAGGTCGCCTTGCTGAAAGGTAGAGACACTACCACTGTGCCACAAGACCTCTGGCTGAAAGATACTCCTTTTATTTTAACCTTTTTTTTTCTCATCAATCTGTTCAGTGAAGTCATTACACACTTCTAGATTTGAACCTTGGCTTCCCAGTCCAGGGGTGGGGACAATATCACTGTGTCACAAGAGGGCCCAGAGAGTAACTGCAGAAGTGTTTAGATTCTTTGAATGAAAACTCTCGATAAACCAGACCCACCATGTAGCTACATCTGAGACTTTAGTGTTTTCTTAATTTAACCCATTGTTCTAAACAACCCATTCAGACATGTTATTACACACCTCTGCAGCAGGTGGGACCTGAATCAGGGCCTCCCAGTCCAGGTGTACGCACACTACCACTGTCACAAGAGGGCAAACCCCCAAAAAGGTATCCCTAATCCACCTGCCCAAATATATCATGACACATCGATGGAGTAGGTGAAGTTTGAACTTAGGTTTCCTAGATCAAAGGTAAGGAAACTAACACTGCACCATAAGGGACCCTCTGGCTCAAAAGTAAAAGGACTCAGGTGATGAGTTCTGGCTGGAAAAGCCACTATAACCAAATTACCAAGGAAACTCAAAAAGGAGATTAATTAGTGATTCCCCATGGGTCTTAATGGGGTTATCATTCCTTGCAAATTGTCTATGTTAAATTTAGACTACTGGATTCAGGAATGTACTGCCAACGTACCTGGCATTACACTGGCATTTAAACTCATATGTCACATTATTGTCTTCTTTGAAACTCATTCTAATGCCTTCATATCCTTCCTAAAGTGTGATGCTCAGAATTAGGCAAAATATTTCAATTAAGGTTGAAACAGTGTTTTGAACACTGTATTCTACTCATATTTTAGACATCAAACACACACAAAAACATAGATATAAAGTTTAAAAAGGAGGATGTACTAGATGTATAAGTAAGGAAGAAAAAGAATAGGCAGTTTAAATAAAAAGTTCCATCCCAATATGTGAAACTTTCAGGAACATGTATATCAAATAAAAGGTGGGGATATAATTAAATGGCTTAAATCCTTTCCAAGCCATATTGTTCAGGCTAGGTCTTATTTATACAATGGTTTCCTGGACTTGGCTTCATCTGGTTGGGTTTAGATCAGAATGGTGCTGGAAGATTCCTGATGAAGGGCTTTTGCCCGAAACGTCAATTTTCCTGCTCCTCAGATGCTACCTGACCTGCTGCGCTTCCAGCACCACTTTGATCTAAACTCTGGTTTCCAGCATCTGCAGTTCTCACTTTAATTTGGTTTGGTGATAATTTTACTCTTCTTATGTCAGTGTTTTACTTTTTTAAAAATCCATTTTTAATTCATGAAAAGTGCAAGGTAAAAAATTATATCATGGAAGTTGAAAGTGGATCATCAATTTTTAACACTATCATAACACAAGTGCCTCTGCTCCTGAATCCCCTTTAGAATTTATTTTATTTTATGCTGCCTTTTTTTTGCTTTTCCTACTAAAAGGATTCACTGTGTACATCTAGCACCTTTATCTGGTTTCCCTCCAGTCTCTCCTCATCTCCTCTTGCAGCTTTTCTTTTCCATGAAACTCTCCTTCAGCTCCCTCTACTCTAATTCCACTAAACAAGTAAGCACTCAACTTCCTTTCCTGCTTCCACATTGACTGATATTGTTAATGGTTGTCTCTCTTCATGTGTTCTTCTCATGTATTTCAAATATGTGGTTATGATGTTTTGCAAAAAACTCCTTAACCTCTCCATCCTTGCAAATTTCAGAATCATCTCTAACCTCCTTTTCTTCCCTAAAGTCCTTGAATTCGCTGTTACTTCCCAAATCCAGATCTGTGCATTTGAATTTCTCCAGTATGGTTTCTGATCCCTGCTCCAGTGCAAATGACAAACGTGACCATGACAAATGGAAATTATCCTTCCTCATCCTTCTCAACCTACCTCCTGCTTTTAGCATAGTTCATTACTCCATCCTCTTCCAGCTGTGGGGATTGTAATTGTTTGATTCCAGTTGTAGCCACAGAATCACCTACAATCATTTTTTCTTCCCACTCCTGCATTATTACTTCTCTCCTTAATCCCATCCTATTGCTTTCCTAAATGTTGTACCACGCTGATGACTTTTGAAAATATGGCATTGATTTCAACATATATTCAGATAACACCCAGCTCTCCTTCACCACCTCTCTCTTTATCCCTTCACAACCTATAATCTGTCAGAAATTGCCTGCAACTCCATTCCACAATCTCTGTTCCCTCTTTATCAAGTCCAAAAAGAATCAGAAATCTTGTAATCAATTCTGTCTGTGAGTTAGACTGGCTGAAACTACAGCGCAGGAAGGCTTCTCAACTTCTTACTGTCATTATATTATATAAAATTGACTGGTTGATCATGCATTGTGATCCTTGTACCTGTTTTCAGGCATTGTTCAATTTAGCACCCTTTTTTAAAATCTGAATACATCAGCTATGGCTTGGTTGATAGCACTCTTGTCTCTTGCTTATAAAGTTCTGGGTTTAAGTCCCATTTCAGAATTTAAGCATAGTAATCTAATCTGAAACTCCACTGCAGAACTGAGGGAGTGTTCCATTGTTCAAAGCATCATCTTCTGGACTTGATGGTAAATCTGCATCCTGTTTGTCCTCTCGGATTGATGTGGAAGTTCCCATGGCACTGTTTTGAAGAAAAACAGGGAACTATCCCTAGTCTTCGAGCCAATTGCTGAATCCACATACTAAAAACAGATTACCGAGCCATTGTTGTATCGTTGTTTGTTGGAGCTTGCAGTGAATAGATTAGTTGCTGTGTTTCCTTAATTGCAACAGTGACAGCACTTCAAAAGTACTTCATTAACAGTAACATGATTTTAAGACGTTCATTTGTCATGAAGGGTGCTATATAGAGTTTTTTATTTCTTAAAACACAATGCTGCTTATGCATAGTTTGCTGTGTAGGTGATTAACATCTTAGGCATCTTCCATTCATTCAAAAAACTACCATCAATGAAATTCAAAAGTGATAAAGTGAACAATGTAATAGAATAAATTTACAAAGTAGCAGTGACTCTACAAGGCAGTGACTCACACTTTTGAATTTCTTTCTTGGTTTTATGTGTTTTGCTTGCACTTGGACACTCCACCCTCTCAGAATGTTTCCCCTTAGGATGACTCTCTCCACTCTCTCTGACTTTGCTGCCAGGTTTCCCAGTTTTGCTTGTTGTCCTCTTACACTGTTTCTCCTCAGATTTTTTTCTCTTGACTCTCACTGTTGCCAATCCTGTTTTTATCTGACAATTGAAAGTCTCATTTTAGGGAGGATAACAAGGCAAGGGAGTACATAATAAATGTAGGATCCAAGAAAGTGTAGAGAGACCTTGAAATTTGTGTTCACAGATCACTGATGGTAGCAAAACAGGTCGATAAGGTGGATGAAAAGATTTATAGGATACTTTACTATATTAGCTGGAGCATGGAGTATAAACAATCTAACATAACATAATTAATTGGGGCAGGGCCAAATTCAGTGGGCTGAGAATGGATCTAGCCTGGGTAAATTGGAATCAAAGGCTGGCAGGCAGAGCTGTAATGGAACAGTGTGCTGTCTTTAAAACAGAAATATAGTCAGGTACAGTCAAGGTCAATTACACTGTTAAAACTTCAGCTACACTTCATTCAGCAATGTATAACTTTTTCAAGAGTTCTTACAATGAGACTAATAGCATGAAAGGGCAAGTTTTTGTCAAATTGATTATTGCTAATCTCTGCAGTCTGTGAGGACTTCAACAGCCCTATGGAGTGGTATAGACACACTGAGTTCAACTTCTGAATTTCTGCATTTAGCTGCATACATGTGGACTCCAGAATTTGTATTTAATTACAGAAGAGTAGTGGCAATGAATGCTGACAGTTCTGCTGTCAATACTACCAAAACTCCTGGGCAAATCTTTTAGAACATTAAAAAAAAATTAGAGAGCAAGGTCAAATACCTCATCTACTGTAGACACAGAATGCTGAATAATTTGAATGGAAGATACTTAAGATGTTAGTCACCTACACAGTAGACTATGTATAAGCAGCATCAAAGCCTAAAGGCTGCAATGTGAAGGGCCTTTCCATAATATGGCAGAACTATCTGAATAACAATGTGTTAACTGGGGACCCAGTCTTCTGGTTCATTCTCATCAGACCAATCTTCACTTTACTGAGGCAGTGAATGGCAAGATTATGTAATGCAGATGAGCTCATTGCTGATGAGAAGTGTATTAGAAGATACATGCATTCCAGGCCAGGTATGAACATATTGTGAGTCCTTTGCACAGTTAGGCTAGATCTCACCAGCTGAATCACACTTCACAAGCCAGCACAAAAAAAGTGTAGTGGCAGAGTCAGCTATGGAGAGTCTTTATTGGAGGGCATTGTTCTTTCCAAGCTCTGCTTGGTTTGATGAAGATGCTGAATACAGATAGGTATCGACTAGAAGGACTATGCTGGAGGTGCAAAAAGACCTTCCAAGCACACATTCCTCAATGGCACAAGGGATTCAGGGGCCTAACTTGAACATGTGTGAAAAAACATCACTGGGGTTTAAAATGTACATTCTTCGACTCTTAGTCTAGCTGCCTCAGTACAAGTTATACCATGGAGTAATTGCAGATCCAGTCTTCTTATCACTGTCTGCCAAAGATATAGCCAGTTTCCACACATAGTAATAATGGTTAAAATTTTGCAAAATGTTATAGGGCTTCATCAGTGATGTTAGGTAATGTCAAATCATATGTGACTGGATGCTAAGATTCTGATACGATCCTGCAAAGTCTGCCTTCTAAAAAATGTAAATAGCCAACAAATGTTTATTAATTTATCATAGCATGGTTTCCAGCTCTCTTCTGTCAAGAACATCACAGCCCATTCTGGTATTAATGTGCAGTGGCAATGATTTACAAACTGCTTTGCAAGAATCCTCATCAATGCTGAAAATGCTGAAGAGGAGTCAACTCATCACAACCAACTCAAAATGCACTATTTCTGCAAATGGAGCAATGACGTTACCAGAATCCCACATCAGCTGAAAATAGGTATGCATAGATTTTGAGAAAGCCTTACTCCTTCCTGAGCCCCTAGACCATACAGAGGGCTATACACTGGACCAATTGGCTTTTCTACTTCAACACTACCACACCAGCCTCCAGAGTCAACAGGGATCAGATCAGGATGCTACTACATGAATCCAGCAGCACTAAGACATTTTAATTTGATGATGGATTAATAGGAAACAGCTAGATTTGCAGATGTACTTACTGCCTTCAACTCTTGCTTTCCTCTGAAACACAAGATGGTACAGACTGAGAAAAGACTGGCAGGGCCACTCAAAACTGCAGCAAGTATTGATCCCTTCCAAAGTGATTGTTATCAGCTAACAGTTCATAGGACATCCACCGACAAGCTGAGGGGGAAGAGTAAAGGCACGGTTGCAGCCATTGTTTGTGGTTTTCATCATTGCAAGAAACAATCACGCCACCCTGTGTCTGTGCATGTGCCTGTGCATTCATTAAGATAGATTGCCAGACTTGCCACAGGAAGGGGTATTTTCAAACAGAGTGTTGTAACAGAAAGTTTTCAGATCTAAGTTGAAAATTTAAAGATACACTACTCCCAATTACAGTGATATATCAGGCTTGAGGGCTGAATGGCCTACTCATATTGCCATGTTCCTATAATTTCTAAAGCACTAGAAAACCATTGAGAGTATCAACCTTTCTTCAGGTGAGCTCAGAGAATCTGAACCACGAAAACAATGGTTAAAAACCACAAGCCTATTGTTAAATTATCTACAAGAGTTGTAGTGTCCATTCTTTTTGAAGGTTCCTTGCCCCCTCTTACAAAAGGTCAGGAGGGGGATAAGCTTCATGCTACACTGAAGGGAAGATGATATCGTCTGTCTGATGATATTGTATTAACCATATAAAATTGAATAAGAAGGCAGGAAGAGAAATTCACCCCATGACATAATTAATATGAGCTTGGCAAAACTCACAGGGAGCCCAGATTTCAATAAGTTAGATGCCAGCGGTAGCTTTTGACAGTTTCCACTGGATGATCAGTCCAGCCTCCTTGCTCCATCTTTCACTCCCTTAGGAACGTACTGTTTACATTGTCTTCCATTTAGAACTCAGCATCCGAAATGTTTCGATGCTTTACACATCTTAGAGGGCCCAGAGGATCATCATCCATGACTCCACTCAACAGAGCATGATGCCAAAGTACAGGAAATACAACAATATCTGCAGATGGTGGAGTTCACACTAAATACAAAGTCTGTGCTTACCAAACTCACCATCATCATCCTCAGTCACATTGTCCATGCCTCAGGTATCAAGACAGATCCTCAAAAGACAACAGCTATTCAAGAATTTTCCACTATCCATTACCCAAACTCTAATATTTTATGGACCTGCTTATGAAAATAAACTAGCTGTGCACATTTCTGCCCAACCTAATGCACATCATCAAACCAGGCTCAGTATGGGAGACACTCTAACAGAAGGTATTTGCTACAATCAACCACATGCTCACATCTATCCAAATCATGACTCACTATGAATTAGCTTGGTTAGAGATGAGGAATACAGGGAAAAATGTTACCAGTGGGAGTGATCTACAAGACCTCTATCAGTAACCACAATTTGGGAGAAGTATACAAGAAGAAATATTCGGTGCTTTTAATAAAAGGTGTGGCAATAATCATGGATAACTTTAATGTACACATATACTGAAAAAAATCAAATCGGTAGTTGCACCCTAGATGAGGAGTGTGTAGAATGCTTTTCAGATGATTCCTTAAAGCAGCACATTACATTAGTTTTGTGTAATGCATCAGGATTATTTCTCAAAATACCTCAGAATAAAAGTATCCTAGATGACAGTGACCAGAACATGACTGAATCTTGCATCTGGTGATCGGGTCCAAGGCTAGTATTTTAATCAGACATAAACTGACTAGGGTAGGAATAGGTCCAGTCAAGGATAGTAGTGGGAAGTTGCGTGTGGAGGCTGAAGAGATTGGGGAGACACTGAATGAATACTTTTCGTCAGTATTCACTCAGGAACAGGACATTGTTGCCGATGTGAATACTGAGTCACAATTAAGTAGAATGAATGGCTTTGAGGTATATAGGGAAGAGGTGTTGGAAATTCTGGAGAGGGTGAAAATAGATAAGTCCCCTGGGCCTGATGGCATTTATCCTAGGATTCTCTGGGAAGCAAGGGAGGAGATTGCAGAGCCATTGACCTTGATTTTTATGTCCTTGTTGTCTACAGGAGTAGTGCCAGAAGACTGGAGGCTAGCAAATGTGGTTCCCTTGTTCAAGAAGGGGAGTAGGGATAACCCTAGTAACTATAGGCCGGTGAGTCTCACTTCTGTTGTGGGCAAAGTCTTAGAGAGAATTGTAAGGGATAGGATTTATGAACATTGGATAGGAATAATGTGATCAAGGATAGTCAGCATGGTTTTGTGAAGGGCAGGTCATGCCTCACAAACCTTACTGAATTCTTTGAGAAGGTGACTAAGGAGGTGGACGAGGGGAAAACGGTAGATGTGGTGTATATGGATTTTAGTAAGGCGTTTGATAAGGTTCCCCATGGTAGGCTACTTCAAAAAATACGGAGGTATGGCATTGAGGGTGAGTTGGAGGTTTGGATTAGGAATTGGCTGGATGGAAGAAGACAGAGGGTAGTAGTTGATGGTAAAGGTTCATCTTGGAGTGCCGTTACTAGTGGTGTTCCGCAAGGATCTGTTTTGGGACCATTGCTGTTTGTCATTTTTATAAATGACCTGGAGGAGGGGCTAGAAGGTTGGGTGAGCAAGTTTGCGGATGATACGAAAGTCGGAGGAGTTGTTGACAGTGAGGAAGGATGTGGCAGGTTACAGCAGGATATAGATAAGCTGCAGAACTGGGCAGAAAGGTGGCAAATGGAGTTCAATGTAGCTAAGTGTGAGGTGATTCACTTTGGTAAGAGTAATAAAAAGATGGGGTACTGGGCTAATGGTTGGATACTTGGTAGTGTGGATGAGCAGAGGGATCTTGGTGTCCATGTACACAGATCTTTGAAAGTTGCCACCCAGGTAAATAGTGCGGTGAAGAAGGCATATGGCGTACTGGCTTTTATTGGTAGAGGAATTGAGTTCCGGAGTCCTGAGATCATGTTGCAGTTGTATAAGACTCTGGTGCAACCGCACCTGGAGTATTGTGTGCAGTTTTGGTCGCCATACTATAGGAAGGATGTGGAGGCACTGGAATAGGTGCAGAGGAGGTTTACCAGGATGTTGCCTGGTATGGTAGGAAGATCGTATGAGGAAAGGCTGAGGCATTTGGGGTTGTTTTCATTGGAGAAAAGAAGGTTTAGGGGTGACTTGATAGAGGTGTACAAGATGATTAGGAGTTTAGATAGGGTTGACTGTGAGAACCTTTTTCCACGTATGGAGTCAGCTATTACGAGGGGGCATAGCTTTAAATTAAGGGGTGATAGGTATAGGACAGATATTAGGGGTAGGTTCTTTACTCAGCGAGTCGTGAGTTCATGGAATGCATTGCCAGTAGCAGTGGTGGACTCTCCCTCTTTATGGGCATTTAAGCGGGCATTGGATAGGCATATGGAGGATAGTGGGCTAGTGTAGGTTAGGTGGGACTTGGATCGGCGCAACATCGAGGGCCAAAGGGCCTGTACTGCACTGTATTCTTCTATGTTCTATGTTCTATGTTCAAACTAACTTGCTGAACTCTTAGAATACAGCTCAGATTGTTAAAACAGCTTAAGATTTTTTTCTAGCTCTGATGGCCTAGACAGTGGGAAAATTAAACTGTTTTTTCTGCTGGTAAGAATCTTTTCTCTCTGAACCGAACCCACTTGTGGAAATGTCTCTCTTTGGATCATAAATCTTCAGAGTCATAGAGTCATACAGATGTACAGCATGGAAACAGACCCTTCGGTCCAACCCGTCCATGCTGACCAGATATCCCAACCCAATCTAGTCCCACCTGCCAGCACCCAGCCAAAATCCCTCCAAACCCTTCCTATTCATATAACCATCCAAATGCCTCTTAAATGCTGCAATTGTACCAGCCTTCACCACTTCTTCTGGCAGCTCATTCCATACACGTACCACCCTCTGTGTGAAAAAGTTTCCCCTTAGGTCTCTTTTATATCTTTCCTCACTCACCCTAAACCTATGCCCTCTAGTTCTGGATTCCCCCACCCCAGGGAAAAGACTTTGCCTATTTACCATATCCATGCCCCTCATAATTTTTTAAACCTCTATAAGATCACCTCTCAGCCTCCAACTCTCCAGGGAAAACAGCTCCAGCCTGTTCAGCCTCTCCCTGTAGCTCAAATCCTCCAGCCCTGGCAACATCCTTGTAAATCTTTTCTGAACCCTTTCAAGTTTCACAACATCTTTCCGATAGGAAGGAGACCGGAATTGCATGCAATATTCCAACAGTGGCCTAACCAATGTCCTGTACAGCCGCAACATGACCTCCCAACTCCTGTACTCAATACTCTGACTAATAAAGGAAAGCATACCAAATGCCTTCTTCACTATCCTATCTACCTGTGACTCTGCTTTCAAGGAGCTATGAACCTGCACTCCAAGGTCTCTTTGTTCAGCACCACTCCCTAGGACCTTACCATTAAGTGTATAAGTCCTGCTAAGATTTGCTTTCCCAAAATGCAGCATTTATCTGAGTTAAACTCCATCTGCCACTTCTCAGCCCATTGGCCCATCTGGTCCAGATCCTGTTGTAATCTGAGGTAACCCTCTTCACTGTCCACTACACCTCCAATTTTGGTATCATCTGCAAACTTACTAACTGTACCTCTTCTGCTCACACCCAAATCATTTATATAAATGACAAAAAGTAGAGGACCCAGCACCGATCCTTGTGGCACTCCACTCGTCATGGGCCTCCAGTCTGAAAAGCAACCCTCCACCACCACCCTCTGTCTTCTACCTTTGAGCCAGTTCTGCATCAAAATGGCTAATTCTCCCTGTATTCCATGAGATCTAACTTTGCTAATCAGTCACCCATGGGAAACATTGTCAAATGTCTTACTGAAGTCCATATAGATCACATCTACTGCTCTTCCCTCATCAATCCTCTTTGTTACTTCTTCAAAAATCTGAATCAAGCTTGTGAGACATGATTTCCCACGCACAAAGCTATGTTGACTATCCGTAATCAGTCCTTGCCTTTCCAAATACATATACGTCCTGTCCCTCAGGATTCACTCCAACAACCTGCCCACCACTGAGGTCAGGCTCACCAGTCTATAGTTTCCTGGCCTGTCCTTACCACCCTTCTTAAACAGTGGCACCACGTTTGCCAACCTCCAGTCTTCTGGCACCTCACCTGTGACTATCGATGATACAAATATCTCAGTAAGAGGCCCAGCAATCACTTCTCTAGCTTCCCACAGAGTTCTCGGGTACACCTGATCAGGTCCTGGGGATTTATCCACCTTTACCTGTTTCAAGACATCCAGCACTTCCTCCTCTGTAATCTGGACATTTTGCAAGATGTCACCATCTATTTCCCTACAGTCCATATCTTCCATATCCTTTTCCACAGTAAATACTGATGTAAAATACTCATTTAGTATCTCCCCCATTTTCTGTGGCTCCACACAAAGGCCGCCTTGCTGATCTTTGAGGGGCCCTATTCTCTCCCTAGTTACCCTTTTGTCCTTAATGTATTTGTAAAAACCCTTTGGATTCTCCTTAATTCTATTTGCCAAAGCTATCTCATGTCCCCTTTTTACCCTCCTGACTTCCCTCTTAAGTGTACTCCTACTTTCTTTATACTCTTCTAAGGATTCACTCGAATCTATCCTGTCTATATCGTACATATGCTTCCTTCTTTTTCTTAACCAAACCCTCAATTTCTTTAGTCATCCAGCATTCCCTATACCTACCAGCCTTTATCTTGCCAGGTAGTTTGTTATTCATTCAACTTAAATCATGTGATATTTTGGAAATGCTGTTTTGACCCACTGATAAAGGAAAATGAGTTTCTGACCCTTAAAATATACAATTCACTTTCTCAGAACTGAAAACCATAACCCATTTACCTATACTATCCATCTAATTATAACAGGCTCTTGGAGTTTGACCTGGAAGTGGTTTTCCCTTACTACACCACAAACCAAATTGGTCCTGTAGCTCATGAGACTTAAAGAGGATGGCAGCAGCAACGTTAATCATGATCAGAAGCTCATATAGCATAGTTTTAATAATTATGGAGAGGTGACAGTATAGTGACATTGTTACTGGACTAGTAATCCAGAGACTCCAGCAATGTTCTGTGGGACACAGGTTTGAACCCTGCAAAGCCAGAAGGTGGAATTTGAATTCAATAAAAATTTGAAATTTAAATTCTAATGATGATTATGAAACCATTATTGATTGTGAAAAATCCCATCTGGTTTGCTAATGCCCTTTAAGAAAAGAATATGTCTGGCCTACTTTGTCTGGCCTACATGTGACTTTAGACCCACAGCAATGTGGATGACTATTAACTGCCCTCTGAAATGACCAGCAAGCCTTTCAGTTCCATCTATTGCTAGAAAGGAAAAAAGAAACAAAACCAGATGGACTACATGGCGTCCACTAAGGCATTAGAAACAACAGCAACAAACACAGCTCTATCAAACCTGCAAAGTCCTTCTTACCAGCATTTGGGCCGATTGCCAAAATTAAGAAAGCTTAGGGTGTAGGTTTGCTCGCTGAGCTGTAGGTTTGATATTCATGTGGTTTCTAGTGCCGCTAGGAAATCCTTCTTGTCAGCATCTCAGTAATTGAAATTTAGTCCTTTTACTAGTACCGCTTTTTCTGTGTCTGATAGGGTTCTGTCTGATAAGTTCTTTATCCATGCCCCTGTGTTGTCAGTTTTGTCTTTGTTTGTGAGTTTGTCCAGTTTTTTCTTCAGGTCCCGATTTTTCTTTATCTGTGTTTGTCGTTGTTTGGTGTTTATGGCTCGTTCTACCGCGTCTGTCCCTTCTTGATTTGTTGCTTGTTTGAATAACGGTTTTTGGCGCGCAATTTCCCTGTTGTATTTTCGGAGTCTGTGGTGGGCGTCGTTGATTAGTTCTCAGAGCATTCTGCGGCCATTTCATTCTGTTAAACTTCTGGCTTGAGGTGTTTTTATCGGCGGTTTGTATTGGAGACATTTTGGCAGTACCTGTTTTCTCAAACATTCATGCAGGAAGTACAATTGTTCGCGGGTGGACTCCTTTCCCATCTTCGGGCAAGTTGTAGCGTGTTGCGCCCACAGGTGTTTGCAAGGTTTGTGAATCTTTGTAGCTCAGGTTGAGGTTTAGGGTTCAAACCTACAGCTCAGCGAGCAAACCTGCACCCTAAACCTCAACCTGAGCTACAAACCTTCACAAACCTTGCAAAAAAATTAAGAAAGCTGTTTCACAAACTAGTCAAACACAATTTCACGTATCCATACTCACAGAATCATACCGCACAATGTCCCAGACATCAACATCACCACTTCTGGATATGGGAGAGGACAGACCCAGCAGATATGGCACCGCAGTAGGATACAGTCAGGTGGAAGTTGTTCTACGAGTCCTCAACAACAACTCCAGATCCCATGAAGTCTCATGGCAGTAGGTCAAATATGGGCAAAGGAACGTCCTACTGATTACCACAGAATGGGGAACCTGATGAACCATCCATAGCTTCCAACCTCATAGTCTGGGAACCCTGCACCACCTGATAAAATTACCAGTTTCCCCATTTCCCCTCCCCTCACCTATCCTAGTCCCAACCTTCCAACTCAGCACCGCCCTCTTGAATGGTCCTACCTGTCCATCTTCCTTCCCACTTATCTGCTCCACCCTTCTCTCCGACATATCACACCCACCTTCACCTACCTATTGCATTCCCAATTCCCTCCCCCAGCCAGCCCTCCCTCCCATTTATCCCTCTGTCCCCTTGGCCTGATGAAGGGCTTTTGCCCGAAATGTCGACACTGCTGCTCCTTGAATGCTGCCTAACCTGCCTGTGCTTTTCCAGCACCACACTCTTCGGCTTTGATCTCCAGTATCTCCAGTCCACACTTTCTCCTCGAAAAATTTCTTCACTCAGATAGTGGTGAGCCTGTGGAAGTCTGTACCACAGAAAGCAATTGAAGCACAAAGGAGATAGATATAGTACTCAGAGCTAAAGGGACTGTATGGGGCGAAAGCAGGAACAGTGTACTGAGTAGGATGATCAGCCATGATTATGTTGAATGGCAGAGCAGACTTGAAAAACCACAGAGCCTGCAGCTGTTCTTATTTTTCATGTTTCTAACAGTCTTTAGTCAGAAGTGCCAAGTGGATGATCTATCTTGGTCTCCTCCCTCCCCTTCCTAGACCTTTCTGTTTCTATCTCAGGCGACCGAATCAACACGGACATCTACTACAAACCAACCGACTCCCACAGCTACCTGGACTACACCTCCTCCCATCCTGCCCCCTGTAAAAACGCCATCCCATTCTCCCAATTCCTTCGTCTCCGCCGCATCTGCTCCCAGGAGGACCGGTTCAAAATACGTACAACACAGATGGCCTCCTTCTTCAAGGACCGCAATTTCCCCCCCGACGTGGTGGACGGTGCCCTCCACCGCATCTCCTCCACTTCCCGCTCCTCCGCCCTTGAGCCCCGCCCCTCCAACCGCCACCAGGACAGAACCCCACTGGTCCTCACCTACCACCCCACCAATCTCCATGTACAGCGCATCATCCAACGTCACTTCCGCCACCTCCAAACAGACCCCAGCACCAAGGATATATTTCCCTCCCCTCCCCTATCAGCTTTCCGTAGAGACCATTCCCTCCGCGACTCCCTTGTTAGATCCACACCCCCCACCGACCCAACCTCCACTCCCGGCACCTTCCCTTGCAACCGCAGGAGGTGCAACACTTACGCCCACACCTCCCCCCTCACTTCTCTCCAAGGCCCCAAAGGAAACTTCCATATCCGCCACAGATTCACCTGCACCTCCACCCACATCATCTACTGCATCCGCTGCAGCCGGTGTGGCCTCCTCTATATTGGAGAGACAGGCCGCCTACTTGCGGAGCGATTCAGAGAGCACATCTGGGCCACCCGGACGAACCATCCCAACCACCCTGTAGCACAGCATTTCAACTCCCCCTCCCACTCCACCGAGGATATGCAGGTCATTGGACTCATCCACCGCCAAACCACAACAACGCGACGGTCGGAGGAGGAGCGTCTTATCTTCCGACTGGGAACCCTCCAACCACAGGGGATGAACTTGGACTTCACCAGTTTCTTCATCCCCCCTCCCCCCACCTTGTCTCAGCCGAATCCCTCCAGCCCGGCACCGCCTTCCTGACCTGCAGTCTTCTTCTTGACCTCTCCGCCTCCATCCTACTCCGACCTATCACCCTCACCTTGACCTCTTTCCACCTATCACATTTCCAACGCCCCTCCTCCAAGTCCCTCCTCCCTACCTTTTATCTTCTCCTGCTGAACACTCTTGCTCATTCCTGAAGAAGGGCCTGTGCCCGAAACGTCGAATCTCCTGTTCCCTGGATGCTGCCTGACCTGCTGTGCTGTTCCAGCAATAAAGTTTCAACTTTGATCTCCAGCATCTGCAGACCTCACTTTCTCCTCCTCCAGAGGTCCCTGGCACCACTGATGCCGGTCTTCAGCCAATTTGAAGCATTCCATGTGATATCAAGAAATGCTCGGAGCCACTGGATACAGTAAAGGCAACGGGCCTTGACAACATTCTGGCAATAGTGCTAAGGCGTATGTTCCAGATTGCCTGAATTTGTAATGTCAGACATGGGGAGGAGTTGAGTTAGTGGTCAATGTAATCTATGCACAAATGAATTAAAATTGATACCAGAAAAAAAGCTTGGGGGAATCTGAATGGAGGACTATAATAAGCATCATTATTATGATTATTTCATATGGGCTTCTGGGTAGAACAGCTTGGGATCTCAAAGCAGTGATACCTAACATTTGTTCCTGTTCAAAGTCTCTGTGACAATGTTCATCATATCAATATAACCTGTAACTAGTTGCTAAAATGCGATAAACTATATATTGTTAACTATGAGAGATAATTACGGTTAGACCATGAAGTGGTTTTCCTCTACCACCAGAGACCAAACAGGCCCTGTAGTTTTCTACACTGAAAGAGGATGGTGGTGGCGACCACCATGAGCAGCAGCTCCTACAGTCTCATGATCTGGCATGCCCATACAAGACCTATCATGTCCTACAAACAACACCTGACTTGAAGTCTCATTTCCCAATGGCCCACTATGGTTCTAGAGCAGTCAGTGACTGTGCATTCCTGAGCTACAACAAGAAGAACGTCATTATCTGCAAACACATTAGCAGTCAGAACAGGGATAAGAGCAATCTGGCACCTTCTCTACTGAAGCCAACAGCTGGCAGCAGTGCCAGAGAGAGAAAATAAAGCTTTTTGCTTCAACATGACCGTACACGGGTGCATCATTATATTTGTTACAAATATGATACTGAAAATACTGGTAAATACTGAAAGGTAAGTCCAGACTGGTCCTGACAAGTAAAACACATTTTACAGGATCTTAGTTTTGAAACTTTTAATTAGCCTTGCCTAATGTGGAGAGATTTCAACTCCTTTAAGTGAGGAGGTGTTACCTGATATTTTTATTGATACCAAATTTATAGATGTAATCAGCCCATAGCTGAATGCTGTGCAGGTAGAGAGAGATTGGGAAATTGCTAGACAGTCAAGAAAGAACAGGCAGGTAGTGCAGGAGTCCTCCTTAGTGCACCTCACTACCCGGCCTGTATTCCACAAGCATAGTGCTTTTTTTCTGGGTGAATAACTGCAGCATAGCCCAGAGCACCAGGCCTGGCTCAGATGTGAAGGATGTCAGGACGAAAATTGGAAAAGCAATAAAGAGGGATTCGTGGATTAAGGAACAAACATGCATTTCTGCAGCTGTGAATATGAATCCAGAATGGTATCTCCTTGATGCCAGGGTCAAGGATATCACAGCTGAGGGGGACAAAATGACCAGCCAACAGCTGAGATCCACATTGTAGCAAACCATTCAGGCAAAGAGAGATGAAATCCTGTAATCAAAATTTATGGGGATAAGAAAAACTATCAAGCACACCTAATATTTTCCCACGCTGTAGTCGATCTGCACAATTTTGACCATACATTTATCTATATCACTTTGAAGGATACTTTTTATCCACCTACTAACTTGTTCCGCTCCTTTTTTTTGGATCATCAGCAAATTTGACAGCAATATAGCCTGCTCCTTCATCCAAATCACTAGTATACATCATAAATATTTATGGCCTCAACATTGTTCGAATGTCAGTTAGTACATCAACCTGCAAATGACTCACTGTATCTATTTATTTTTATTTTTTATGATGTGTGTAAAGGCAGCATTTCTTAATCATCCCTAATTACCCTTGAGATGAGTAGCTTGGTCAGCAATTCAGAGGGCGGTTAAGAGTCAACCAAATTGCTGTGCATCTGGAGGCACATGTAGGTCAGATCAGGTAAGGACAGCAGAGATATGAATGAACGTATATTTTCAATGACAAATGATTATACTCTCATGGCACCTTTTGTTGAGACTAGTTTTTAATTACTGATATATTAATTAACTTCACCAACTGCCATGGTAGGATTTGAATCTATCACCAGGGCATTAGTTTGGACTTTTTAAAAAATGTATTCACAGGATGTGGGCATTGTTAGCCAGGCCAGTATTTTTTGCCCATCTCTAAATCCCCAGAATGCAGTTAAGTGTCAACCACATTGCTGTCGGTCTGGAGTCACATGTAGGCCAGAACAGGTAAGGATGGTAGTTTCCTTCCCTAAAGGATGTTAACCTTGAAATATCTTTTTTTGACAATTGACAATGGTTTCATGGTCATCATTAGACTCAACCTGACTCCATCTCTTTTCTGCCACTCTGGTCCTCACAGCTAACATTCCCATCTAGCTTTGTATCTTCAGCAGATGTAGATCCATTATTCTTAACAACAGTGCCAACATTGCAATGCTTAATCTGTTAACTTGAAAATGCCCCATATATCCTTATGTTTTACTTCATCTTCATCAACTAATATTTTATCTGTGCTGATTTATGACATCAAGTCCATATTGCCTTATCATTGCCTTTAATGCAGTATTTCATTGAATAATCTTTGGAAATCTAGATAAGCTTCATTTACTGGTTCTGTTTACTCCCCCTACTACGTACAGCCTCAAAGAATTCTGACACTTAACTGCATTCTGGTGATTTAGAGATGGGCAAAAAATACTGGCCTGGCCA
The DNA here is from genome assembly GCF_037043375.1 of Chiloscyllium plagiosum. Taxonomy (NCBI): domain Eukaryota; kingdom Metazoa; phylum Chordata; class Chondrichthyes; order Orectolobiformes; family Hemiscylliidae; genus Chiloscyllium; species Chiloscyllium plagiosum. The sequence continues at coordinate 24,978,943 of NW_028270163.1, read as the reverse complement.
ACGATGCCCACATCCTGTGAATAAATTTTTAAAAAGCCTAAGCTAATGCCCTGATGATAGATTCAAATCCCACCATGGCAGTTGGTGAAGTTAATTAATATATGTGTAATTAAAAACTAGTCTCAACAAAAGGTGCCATGCGACTATAATCATTTGACAAATGTGATTATCTTTTTGTGAAACCACACTGAGTTTGATAGTATGAGAATTTTTTAATTGCATTGTTCGGATTTACTTTATTGCAGATCCCAGCTTTTTCCAAATGTTTAATGTTAGGCTAAATCTCTCTCTCTCTATTTCTCTCTTCTTGAATTATGTTTTATGTCTTATGTTTTCTAGCTTCCAATTTGCTTAGGATGTTCTAGAATCTTGGTAGTTTTGGAAAATCATAACTAGTGCATCCATTATCTCTGCAACTGCTTCTTATAGAACCGTAGGATATAGGCCAACAGATAATAGAAAATTGATGTTTTTTTAGTCCCGAAAGTGTCTCCTATGCTTTTTGGTTCTGCTGTCATTAATTATTTCAAGCTCTTTGCTCTTATAAGTTCTTTGATTATTCTCTTTTTATGGTCTATAATATGTGGTTACAGACAAAAATATTTGTTCAAATGTCTCTGCCATTTCATCATTCCCCAAGATAACTTCTCCTGTCTGTGCCCTTAAGGGACTAACATGTATTTTAACTGTTTGCTTCCTTTTTACATTGTTATAAAAGACTAGATAATTTGTTTTTGCCTTGCTGTCATTTTACTTGTGTGCTATTTTTCTTCACTTTCTGTCAATGTTGTTGACAGCCCAATGCTCAGGTTAACCATTATTCTCTGCAACATTGTAAACCCCTTTGTTTAATTCATTACTGTGTTATGACCTTATGAGGGTGCACTCTAAACAAAAAATCAAGCCCCGATATCCTGGAGCTGAGATAAAATGTGAAAAGATTTAATTAAACCATCAAATTTACCTGACCTATAAACTCTGGTCAAAAGAATATACCAGATTTGTATTCATTATGAACAAATGGTCTTTAACTGATAGTAAGAAATAAATATAAATTACTAAATTAAAACTCTATGCGTCTGCCTTTAACGACTAAGACACATAGGTAGACACATGGATTTTAAGGATGAGAAAAAACCCCAGGGATAACCAAGTTCAATAGTGCCAACCTGGAGTACAGGATTGAGTAAGTGGTTTTAGTTTGCTGTCTTCCAGTTTCCTGATATCTTTTCATTTTGATTTGATTTGCTTTATTATGGTCACATGTACCTAAATACAGTGAAAAGATTTGTGAGCAATACGGGCAGATTATAGAAAACAAGGACATATAGATCACAGGGTGAAGCATACAAGGTTATGGTTGCACAGGAGGTGCACCACGCAAGATCAACATTATTTGAAATTAGAGAGGTCCATTCAGCAGTCAAATAACAGCAGGGAAGAAGCTGTTCTTGAACCTATTGGTGGATGTGTTCAAGCTTCTGTATCTTCTGCCTGACGGAAGAGGTTGGAAGAGAGCATTACAAAACAGCAATATAAGATTGTCTGTAAATTTCAGTCTTTCATTTATTGTTGAGAATTGATCCTTTGAACGCGTTGGAAAGTTTTATTTTCCCTTCCTTCAGCCAAGATATGAAAGAAACGATTACAGGAATGGGTGAGAATAGCTAGAAAAGACGGGGTTTGCTGATACTTTTCACAGACTGAAGGAGGTGAAGCCAAAACATTAAGCTTTTCCTCAGAAGTTGGGCTTTTTCTGCTGCTCTTGCTTGCACACAGAACTGGTCTCCTCCTCAAAGGCCAATCCTAGCATTATTCTCTCACATCCACTCCAAGTGGTTGATGGAAAAAAAAACTAGTGTTTCCGGGCAGGTTTACCTTGAACAGAAAAAGTGATGACAATGTGTCTGATTTCAATGTGTCCCACACAGTAACAGTTTTTGATGGACCTGTTAGCTCCATTTGCTTTGCAATCCACAATCAGAGTTGCAAACATGATTTTTAAAACTGCACCCATTTTCCCCACAGTCCCTTTGAATCAAAGCAATAGACCTGCAGTTTTAATCCACAGTCAAAAATAAAGAATATTAAGGATGTGGGTTTTAACTGTCCTTAACTTTTCTATTAAGTCAAGGATGGATCTTTCTTGCTGAGATTTCTTTTTAAAATGATAAGTATTTTTATGGAACATATTGAATTGTGTCTTTAAATTACACCTGTTATCTATTTGTCAGCATAACTTCTAGTCTGTTTACACAATCAACCATAGCCAGTTTCCTCTCATATCTATATAATTGGTTTTTATTCTTGTTTGGGACTGGAATATGTCTTTTCCAAACTGAATATGGAATTGAACTGAACTATGATCACATTTTCCCTGTGTACCTTTTATCATTAGATTACTAATTAACACTGCCTGATTATTCAATATCAGATCTGAAAATAGTTTAAACTCTAACTGGTACCACAATGTATTGTTCCAGAAAAATATCACAAAACCACTTCACAAACTCATCTTCCAGATCATCTTTGCCGACTTGATTGATTCAGTCTATGTGAAGATTAAAATCCTTAATAATGATTATATTGTTTAATGCTTTTTCAAATGGTATAACTCTTGTTAGCTGCCTATAAACTATACTACTAGCATATTCGGACTCTTGCTATTCCTAATCTCCACCCATGCTGATTCACTTTGCCAAGATCCTTTCTTATGAATGTCCTTATGTTACTCTCCAATATTAGGGCTGTTCCTCTTCCTATTTAACTCTCTTTTCATAATTTTGTCTATGCTGAAATATTTATTTCCCAATCTTGGTCACCTTGTAACCATGTCTATATGATGACATCTTAATGGTTAATCAACCCAAGCACCGACAGACCACCCCAAACTTCCCTTGTCACTATTATTGTTGTCCTTTATTCCTCTTTGTCTCCTTCCACTATGTCAATTTCCTATCCAGGTCAATAATATTCTTGCATTTCATGAGTTTCACTTCCATCTAACAAGTATTATTGTAAATGGCTTAAACAAATGAATTCTAAACTTCATTTAAATAATATCCAAAGGTGTTTCCTTTCTGTTAATTTCGCCACCCTTTCAAATAATTCAATTAAGTTAATCAGATATGAGTTACACTTTACAACTTCATGCTAGCTCTCTGAGGCTGAAAATATCAAGGTATTCAGCTACCCTATTATAATTATCGATACTTGCAATTTCTTGACACAAAATATTAGGCTTAATGGCCTCTCATTCCCTTGTTTCCCACACAGGTCACTTTACTGAAGCTGCAGAGTGACATGCACAACTTTTCAAGCTAAATAAATGGTTGCTAAGTTCAGAGAACTTCAGAAGCTCATAGCATTTCTATAACGTTCTCATCTACTAATGATGAAGGAAAATATTTAGTTCTGATTTGTCACCATTATGTTTAGTACCATTATGTTTTCTCATAGTTCTTATTTTGCTCAATTTGCTATCCCTGATTCAATATTAGTTCCCTTGGGATTTCGAACACGCTAATTTCTTCTTCAACTGTAAATTCTGATGTCAACAATTTTCACTGGCAACATCACCGATTAATCTTTAATCATTCATGTCAAACCACTCTTTAATCTCCTAAATGAAAACAGTTCCAATTATTCTTACCTTTTCCTTGTATTTATATATCCTCATACTATGCAACATCCTAGTGAACCTCTAAAGTTTCAGCATCTTCCTGTATAGCGGACTCAATCACAGCAGCTGTGATCTAGTAAAGGTTTTGCTTAGATTCATAAATGCTTATTATTCCATTCTGTACACTTGTCATTTGACCCATTTCATTTCATTTTCATTTATGATCTTATCCATTTGAATAGATGTCTTACAAACCTGAACCCCCAAATCATAATTCCAATCACCCAGCTGTTAAAATATAATCACATTTTAAACTAGAATGCAAAATCTGTCATTAAGTTGCATAGAACTCCACTGCACCTTTTATTATCCTGTCCACCATCTCATCAACATCCCCTGCAGCGCCCTCCATTCTTACAAATCTTTCATCATGTCTCTAGTTTATTTCCAGATTATTGAGAGACAGTGGAGAGATATAGCCCCAGAACCGAATCCTTGAAGATTCCACAATGTAGTTCCAACCACATTTAAAATCTGCCCTGAGTTCCTACTCTATTGCCTATCTTCTAAGCAACTTTAAATCCAATATTCCACATTACCTCTAATTCCATTCTCCTCAATCTCTGCCTTTCCTCTCCTACCCAAATGGTCCCAAACTGAGGTTTTGGTCTAGGTCTCCTTGTTTATGACACCTTAAATGTGACTGGTTTACATGGAAACAGTTTTGGATTTATTTTAACTAGACGATCCTTGCTTTTCTTTAGGGAACACCATGGAACAAATGCTACAGACCATCCTCTTCCTGTCTGCCGTAGAATCTGCTTTCACCAGACAACCCAGTCAACCTACCATCAATGTTGCTGTTGTACTCGGAGGATCTTGGTACCACATGGAAATCAGGGGCAGCTTTAATCAAGAGACCTTCCAGGACCTGCCTGTACAAATCAACACCGTCACAGTAGTAGTTAACAATACCAATCCCAGCAGCCTGATCACTCACATCTGTGATGTGCTGGCCAAATCCAGGATCCATGCTGTTATTTTTGAGGATGATATTGAATCTGAGGCTGTGGCACAAATTCTGGATTTTACCTCTGCAGAAGTGTCAGCTCCAATCATAGGGATGAGTGGAGGCTCTACTGTTGTGCTCACTCCAAAGGTTAGTTCCAGTTCCAGTCTCACAAGCAAAAATCCATTTTTTTTTACAGGGCTATGCTGAGGCCACACCTGGAATATCATGTGCAGTTTAGCTTTGCATATTTAACAAAGGATATAATTGCATCAGTGATGATGCAGTTAATGATGTGTACCTGGCAGAAAGGTGCTGAGTTATGATGAAAAGCTGAGTTGATTGGGTCTGTAATTTTTGGCATTTAAAAGAACGAGAGATGATTTCGTTGTAATATACAATATTCTAAAGGGGTTTCACAGATCAGTCACTGGGGCACTGTTGTGCCTGGCTAAAACATAGGGGCACTGTCTCAGGAAAAAGGGCTGATTGTTTAAGACAGACTTAATGAAAAACATCTTCATTCGAAAGTTTGTGAATCTTTGGAATTTTCTCTCTCAAATTGTTGTGTTTCTACACAGTTAAACTTAATCAAGGCTGAGTTGGCAGAATTTTGATCTCACAGAATCTAAGGTATAAGGACACTGGCCACAAAAGTGGAAATGGGAGAGGTTTAGCCCTGATTTTATCAAATGGTGGAGCAAGCTCGAGAGGCAATATAGATTATTCCTATTTCTATTTCTTTTGTTCATTGAACAAACCTTCTGCTGATTGTTGCTGATTATATCTCCCCTTCCTGCATTGCACACAAATAATTATTTTTCTCCAGCAAAGCTTGACAAAGGTAAGCTATCCCTTTTCATTCTTGCTAATCTGTTTGCAACCTTTAATACGTTGGATACCTTAAACCAATCTGTTCAGACTGCTATGACACACTTCTGGAGTAGATGGAACTTGAATCAGAGCCTCCTGGTTCAAAGTCAGGGACACCACCACAGTACCACAAGAGCACCCCTCTCCCATCAATATGTTTGATCACATCATTGTTTGTTCTTTATTTAAAACCCACAAGTGCTATTATGCACAACTGAGTGACTATTCGACTATCAAAATCTCTGACTTTTTATTGCTTTATTTTAAACTAGTGACTACCACCAGTTAAACAATCAAGTAGCTAATTGAATAGTTACAAGCAAAGCTTATTATGGGCAACACAAACCATCAAAGGTGCGGGTGGGGTAGGGAGAGCAACAAGGGGCTAAATCAAAATTGAGTTGGAGGGGGAGATAAAGTACTGTATCTCCAGCCTACATAATTTTGAAAATGTTGGTAGTTAATAAACTCTACTCACAAAGAAAGGTCTCTTGGTTTCTGTCTCACCAACTGGCTTGGATCCAAAATGATATTGGTAGCAGAAGGTGGTTTCTGAAAGTTGCAGATTGAAGACTAAAAGTTCTTTTCAGACAGAATATTGTAATTGGAATTACTTTGGAGATGGGTGGATGAAAACAAGTACACAGTTTTGAGGTTTGACTTCCCATTGATAGTTTGTATAAAAGACCTTTTGATCAATAAACAAACTAAATGAATATGTGGAGATAGGTTAAATCTTTACCAAGAAAAAGAGCAAGGCGTGACCTTAGTTTTGTTACTTTCTAATAAAACATGTTCAAAGTATTGCTTGAGTTCAAAGATCAACAATTCGACACTGAGGAAGATTTGCAAATTCTACTAACATTTACGGATAAAATTTAAAAGAAAGATGGCTTATGAAATGCATGAGGCATGGTCAGGCGTTCATAAATTTAGTAAACAGGTTGGATATTCTATAGAAGAAAATATAATGGAATTTAACAGACAATACGCAAAATTGTTTAAATTCTACTTGAACAGCCCTAATTCAGTGCTTGTCTTTGAACTTTGGACAATGTTAAGACACTGAACACAAATAGGTTCAGTAGAATTAAATTTTAAGAAAGCAGCTTGCTTTAGGAACACATACCAGAATTCCTAACAATATTTCCTGGGAAGACATTAATTCCCAGTGGCCTTCATAGGACATTCAGCAGAACTCAAATAAATAAGCAATTCAGTAGTGGTAGCAATAAGACATCTCCAAATACAGGCTGAAAGTGTAAATTCAGAAGGAGAATCATAACTAAAAAGAAGTGGGAATAGAGATACCCTGAGTAATTATAACAGAGACTGAGAAACTATAGCAGAAGAACAAATCCCAGAAATGTCTAGGGTATGGTTACTGGCAACTCTATGCCATTATACAATGAATTATCTTAAACTGAATAACAAAGATTTTCAAAATTACACATGATCTGGAAGGTTCAGAAGAGGAAGAGGTGATACTGATCGGGCAGAGGATATTGTACTAGTTACAAGAAACTTCATTCCAATAATCAACATTTTAGTCAGACTCATTCAGTTGCACTGTGCTGGACAGTGAATGCACATCCACACCATGTGGAATGGATTGGATAAAATGCTGTCTGGATTATTTAAATAATAAAAACTAAAGTGATGTTCAGGAAGTTAAGAGCTTCAGACTTGTGATTGACAGCATGCTAAATCATTAAAAAGAGTGGTGATTCTATGTAAAATAGCACGGATGAACAAATTTACCAGCACAGGCATAATGTTCACTCCTACTATTAAGCAGGCCCTCTATGAAAGGAGCTCAAAAGGAAACCAGACATTGAACACAATAGGCAGTTGTTTCTGATGTCAGTGGGATTAGAATTTACACAATCAGAAAGTTATGGTATTTCTCCAAAAGACCTAGATTCCTTAATCAAAATTTAGTGCCACCATTATAGGGGGAGCAGGAAGTACAAATATTGATTAAGTGTACAAGTTGAGGGATAGAAGGTAAGATCCATGAATTCACATAATGACGTAAAGATGTGGAAGACCAGAAAATACAGCACAAGTTCTGAACATGGACCATGGGAAAAATAACAAACTTATGAAAGGAGTTCTGATCATGGTTGGAAGAACCTTGCTATAGTAGTCCAGAAAAAGCTATGATGGCGAATAGAGGTCATTGTTTGACAAAAAGAGAAAAACAAGAACATGGATCAAGCTGGAAGTACCACGTGAAGTAGAAACCCTTACGATCAAGAAGTTTCAGTGGCTACAAAGAAAATAGAATATAAGTTGATAAAGTTTGCCAACCAAAAACAGTGGGATAGCTGGAAAGAATTTGTGTATACATTAAGGTACAGCAGCGGGAGTGGTGAGAGCACGGACTAGGGAAGGTAAATTTCCTTCTTAAAGATTTACCTCGTGAATAGGCGGGGCAAAAGCTCAACAGGAGACGACGCGGACACAGGGATTTCTGAACATGTGGACTGATATATTTAGACTGTGGCTAAACCCGAGACACTACACGTGTAATGTCTCCCACCTGTCCTCCTCCTCTAACCAAAACAAAAGACTGTGTGTGGAGGGATGGTAAGGTCAATTATTCAATCTCTCTTGATAATTTAGAGCAGAGGGGATGAAGGCTAGGGCAGTTGCATGCTCCTCTTGTAGGTTGTGGGCGGTAAGGGTCACCACTGGTGTCCCTGCTGACTTCGCCTGTGAGAAGTGCACCCAACTCCAACTCCTCACAGACTGCGTTAGGGAACTGGAGCTGGAGCTGGATGAACTGCAGATCACGAGGGGGTGATAGAGAGGAGTTATAGGGAGGGAAAGGAAATAGGCAGACAATGCAGGGATCCCCTATAACCGTGTACCTCAATAATAAGAATACTACTTTGGATACTATTGAGGGGGGACCTAGAAAGGGAAAGCCACAGTGGCCAGATTTCAGGCACTGAGCCTGGCTCTGTGGCCCAGAAGGGAATTTGGGTGGCGGGGGGTTTGGAAATAGGAGAATGTTAGTGAAAAGAGGCTCAATGGTGAGAGGACCTGACAGGAGATTCTGTGGTCGCAAATGAGGTCCCAGGTAGTATGTTGCCTCCCGGGTGCCAGGGTCAAGGATTGAGTCTACAGGATTCTTAAGAGGGAGGGGGAGTAGCCAGAAGTCATGGTATAGATCGGTAACATTGACATGGGTAAGGATAGGGAATAGAGAAGGTTGGAAACTAGGAGGCATGACAAGCAGAGTAGTAATCTCAGGATTGTTACCGGTGTTACAGGCTAGTGAAACTAGAAACAGAGCGAGTGCAGATGAACACGCGGCGGCAGGGCTGGTGTAGGAGGAAGGGCTTCAGATATGTGGATCATTGGGATATCTTCTGGGGAAGGTGGGTCCTGTACAAGAAGGACGGGTTGCAACTAAACTGGAGGAGCACCAATATCCTGGGCAGGAGGTTTACCAAAGCTCTTCAGGAGGGTTTAAGCTACATTGGCAGGGGTTGGTGGAAACCAGAGCTACAGATCAGATGATGGAGTAGGTAGTGAACAGCCAGACGCAGCATGCAGAGAGTCTGTGAGGAGGATTAGACAATTGATAGGGCAAAGGTGCAGTCAGTGTGATGGTGAAGTGTGTCTATTTTAATGCAAAAGGTATGAGGAATAAGGGTGACAAACTGAGAGTATGGATCAGTACTTGGAACCATGATGATGTAGCCATTACGGAGACTTGGATATCACAGGGGTAGGAATGGTTGTTGGATGTTCCAGGATTTAGATGTTTCAAAGGAATGAGGGACGGGTAAAAGAGGTGGGGGAATGGCATTGCTAATCAGTGATAGATAGTATCACAGCTTCTGAAAGGGAGGTCATCAAGGAGGGTTTGTCTACACTGTCAGTGTGGGTGGAAGTCAGAAACAGGAAAGGAGCAGTCACTTTATTGGGAGTTTTTTACAGAGCCCCAATAGCAACAAAAACACAGAGGAGCAGACTGGGAGGCAGAATTTTAACAAGTGTATGAGTAACAGGGTTGATGCCATGGGTGACTTTAACTTCACTAATATTGATTGGAACATCCTTAGTTCAAATAGTTTGGATGGAGTAGTTTTTGACCGATGTGTCCAGGAAGGAGTTTTGACTCTATATGTAGATAGGCCGACTAGAGGGGAGGCCATATTAGATTTTGTACTTGACAACAAACTGGTGGAAGCAGTTTGGGGGAACAGAAGGATCCATGCCCATAGATCCCTCAAAGTTGCCACCTAAATTGATGGAGTTGTTAAGAAGGCATATGGTGTGTTTGGCTTTCATTAGCAGAGGATTGAGTTTAAGAGTACTGGTTAGATCACACTTGGAATATTGTGTTCAATTCTGGTCGCCTCATTATAGGAAGGACGTGGAAGCTTGAGAAAGGGTACAGAGAAGATTTACGAGGATGTTGCCTGGACTGGAGTGGATGTCTTATGAAGTAAGGTTGAGGGAGCTAGGGCTTTTCTCATTGCAGCGAAGAAAGGTGAGAGGTGGCCTAATAGAGGTGTACAAGAATTTGAGAGGCATAGATACAGTTGATAGCTAGAGGGCTTTTCCCAGGACGGAAATGGCTATCAAGAGGGTGCATACTTTTAAACTGATTGGAGGAAGGTTTAGGGAAGGTGTCAGAGGTAGGTTCTTTACACAGAGAGTGGTGGGTGCGTGGAATGCATTGCCAGCAGTGGTAGTAGAGTCAGATACATTAGGGACATTTAAGTGACTCTTTGATAGGCACATGGATGATAGTAAAATGAAGGATATGTAAGTTAGTTTTATCTTAGAGTAGGATAAAAGGTTGGCACAGCAGTGAGGGCTGAAGGGCCTGTACTGTGCTGTACTGTTCTATGTTCTATGGGGGACAGCCAAACAGATGGGTATTCACGGAAAATGTTCTTTCTCATAGGATATTGAGTTGAAAAGGAGTTGAAAAGGACTGCAGCATCACTTTCTCCTCCTTTCTAATAGGATATGTCAAGATAAAGTCCGGCTAAAGGATCAAGGGTTTGAAGAAAAACATGGTAATCAAGAGGTAATAGTGGACTCCCCTACTGGAGGAAAAGGGATCTTAAAGATCTTCATGCCTCTTTTCACAACATACTCCTGGAAGTGAAAATTGATCAATGCAACAATTGCATTGTTACAGGATGAAAACTTTCAAAGGGAAGTATTTTTGAAGTCACTTGAAGAAGCAAGTGATAAGGAAGCGAAGCTATAGAAAATAAACAATCATGTTTATGGGTTGAATTGCAGCGAGGTTTTGCTTTTGCTCAAGTAAAGGTAAAATTACTGCGAATGCTGGACATCTTGGGGAAAAAAGACAGAATAGTCTGGAGAAACTCAGCAGAAGTGACAGCATCTGTGGAGAAAGAAACAGAGTTAAAGTTTGTGTCTGAATGTTTACACCAGAACTGATACCAGTTCTGAAGAAAAGTCATACTGGACTTGAAACATTGACAGTGCTTCTCTCCCCACAGATGCTACCAGACCTATTGAGTTTCTCCAGAATATTCTGCATGTGTTTGGTATTTCTCAATTAGGTCTGTCCTGATCTAAAATAAATTGCATTCAACTTATAGCAGACCTGGCAATTTTCTACAGGAATTATAAAGAGAAACATCAATTTTCTGTCAGGAGATTCTACAGAATTTGAGCAATAGATAAAATTTTTAAAAAGGGGAAATTTAAATTTAGAGATCAGGCTTGGGGGTTGGTGGAAGGAATTTTAAACGTACAGGGTTAGACACTGAGCAGAATAAATCAGGAGCTTCCTTGGAGCAAATTACCCTGAGAAATTGGGTCAGGCCCTCAGACAAAGATGATTTTACGTCCAAGGATGATACAGACCTGACAAGAGGTTTATTCGAATAGTTAATCGGATCATCCAGTTTGACTAGAACTGATGCCAATATTAGAATTTGAAGACTACAATGAAACATGAGGAAGTCTTGGGAGCAAACAAGACATCAAAGAAGGTAAGTTCCAAAAAATACACAGTGAAATATCCAACCTTGAGTCACCCAGAAGTTATGAAGAGAGTCCTTTTCAGTGATGCTTCACATGGCAACCTATTCTAAATGGCTCTTTCTAGAATGGCAAGATTTATCATGGTCTCGGTTGGAAAGATTAACAAATGTTGCCCATTGGTTTGGGAAGCCAAGAAACAAAAAGGTTAATTTGAAGTATCTTACCAGCTGAAACATTGGTGCTGTAGGCATTATAGCTCCAGGGTGTATTTATTGCCAAATTCTGAAGAAAATCCTATGCAATCTAACATCTTGATCACAGAATCTTTCTTTGACACCACTTGGCCTTAAGTCTGGCTTTAGCCTTATGTCTCAATGGGAAGAACTTTGTCTGTGAATATCCATCTTTTTGATAAGGCTGACTTAAGAAAAGTTTGTCAATTGAATATTATGGACTATGAAGAAAAGTAATTTTATTACTGATCAGTAATGTTTTAAAGTAGGATACAGAATTATTTTTCTAAATGTTTACCTGGGTATTTTTTTTTTATAAAAAGCTTTATTTAATGGCATCACATATAGACAGGGTTCGTTAAAAAGGCATTTGGCACACTTGCCTTCGTTGCTCAGTACATTGAGTATAGGAGTTGGGACGTCGTGTTCAGGTTATACAGGACATTGGTTTGGAATACTGTGTCCTGTTCTGGTCAGCCAGTTATAGGAAGGATATTACTGTATATAAGTAAATTAACAAAGTACAAGCTTAGCCCCCAACAAGAACAAAAGAGAATAGTAATCGCAGGGAAAGAGGGCAGGGTTTAAATTAAAATGGATGTCATAGAATCCCTCTTGTGTGAAAAGAGGCCATTCAGTCCACCAAATCTGCACTGATCCTCCGAATAGTATCTCACCCAGACCCATAACCCCACCCTATCCCGTACGAGGCACTCACCTAAACGGATTGAACAGATAGTCATTGATGCACATGTAACACCGGAGCCAGATTCTGGAGGTAAGCTCAGAGCTGCTTGCTTCCTCTGTATCTCATCCTGCTTAGGCAGTTAAATCAATTTCTGCCTCTCATTCCTGAAGAGGACCTTGCCCATGCAGCCTCATGGAGAGCCCAGAGAGGGGCATTGCTGTATTGTAGAGCTTTTATGGTCTTTCTTCTCATGTGCTGGCAGCACAGTGGCACAACGGTTAGCACTGGTGCCTCACAGTGCTCGGGACATGGGTTCAATTCTACCCTTGGAAGACTGTATGGAGTTTGCACATTCTCCTGTTCTCTGCAAAGGTTTCTGTCAGGTGCTCCAGTTTCCTCTCAGTCCAAAGATGTGCAGGTTAGGTAGTTGGCCATGCTAAATTGCCCATGGTGTTTAGGGGTGTGCAGGTTAGATGGTTGGCCAGGATAGAAACCCATGTGGGGTTACAGAGATGGGGAGGAGGGTTGGTCTGAGAGGGATGCTCTTCAGAATGGTCTCTTTCTGCACTGTAGGTATCCTATCATTCAATGATTCATCATTGCGTGTAGTCAGTCAATTGTTAAGTTAAATGGTTTCTGCACCCAGTTCTGATTGTAGCTGCAGGCTAGCTACAACACAGCCTCTAATATCAGTTTCTCTGCAGGTCTGACAATAAAATCTCTTGCATCCTCATGTCGGATTGTGTGCATATTTGATTTTTGAGAATGTGATCCAGAGGTCAGACTCTGTAGTCCTGATAGATTCTTTGTTGTTCTGATGTCAGATTCTGTGTTCGCCTGGTGCTGCAACTCTGGCATCCTCATGTCAGATTCTGTGTAGGCTTGATGTTAAAACCTCTATAGGCCTGATGTCATACTCTGTGTGGACCAGCTTTTGACAGATGCTGTGCACTTATAAATCGGCAGATTCTGTGTTGACCTGATTTCAGATTTTTTGTAAAAGCAGAATACTACTGATGCTGGAAATTTAAAATAAAAACAAAGTCGTGGAAACAACTGCCGGGTTTGGCAGTATCTGTGGATAGAAAGAAAAATACAGAGAATGTTTTGAATCTAATACAGATCTTCTTCAGATACGAAATTCAGATTTAATTTGGTTCTCACCCAAACACAATTTTCACAGTGTAGGGTACCATTCAGCCCATTGTGTCTGTAATGGCTCTCAAAATAAGCAATTCAGCGCAAAACGTTTCCCTGCCTTCTCACTGTAATAACCCTGCATATTCCGTCCTTTCACAAAAGGAGTATTACCCTTTTCAATGCCTTTCCTGAACCTAACTTCACACACTCTCAAGTTATGTATTACAGATCTTAACCGCCTTCTTGCTTGTACAGTTTTCCCGAATTACTTTAAATTTGTTCTCTCTGTCCCCTCCCTATTTCTCCCATTTTACTTTGTCCAGGCCCCTTATGATTTTGAATACCTCAAAAACATCTCGTCCTGACCTTCTCTTCTCCAAAGAAAATGATCCCAACTTTTCCGATCTATCTTCATAGCTGAAGATCCTTATCCCTGAAACCATTCTCATGTGAATCATTTCTTCACTCCCTGAAGTCTTCACACATCCTCCCCAAATTGTGGTCCACAGAAATGGATGTAATACTCCAACTTGGGACAGCTAGTCCAATGTAAGTTCAACATCACTGCCTTGCTCTTCTATTTTACATATAAAGTCTGAGGTACTGTCCTGTCACCTTCAGTGACTTATCTATATGGAGACATAGATCCATCTCCTCCACCATTCACTTTAGAATTGCACCCTTTATTTTACATTGTGTTTCATTTCTTCTTACCAAAATGAATTAGCTCATATCACTACATATTGATGGATGATATTCAGTTTATTGCTAGCAGCAGGCTCTAGGCAGATCACATGTGGGAGTTTGTATAAGGAGACTGATGCAATTAGACAATTGAATAATATGTTAACCTTACTTGCAAGGGGGTTAGAATATAAGACTATCGAAGTCTTGCTAGATTTTTGATGACCACACTTGGAATACTGTATGAAGTTTTGGTCTCAATAATTAAGGGTGGGTATGCTTCACTCGTAGGTGACAAGTCCAAAGGTCACCTGATATGTTTCTGGGATGTTATTGTTGTCCTATGATTTTTTTTCCCCTCATTTGTTCAGGAAATGCTTTTGCCAATGGCATGGCCAACAATTATTGGCCGTTCCTATTTGCCCTATTTGGAGAGAGGTGGTGGTGAGCTGCCTTTTTGAACTACTGCAGTCCTGGAGTTGTAGGGATATCCACAACGCTGTCAGGATGGGAGCCTAAGTAAAATGGAATTTAGAAGAAAGGAAGCTGAGTTTATTGAAGCATACAAAGTTCTTAAGGGGCCTATAGGGTAGATACTGATGGTTTCCCAGTTTGGGGAATGTAGAGTACCGAGGCACAGTCTTGGGGTAACGGGTTGACCAATCAGACTGAAATGCGGAGACATAACTTATATTAGTGGGTTATGAATTGTTGAAATTTTCTACTCCGTAAAATTCTACACGCTCCATTATTGAATATATTCAAGATTCAAACAGACCAATTTTAGAGAATCTCTCAGAGAACCGAGGGATATAACAGCAGGTGGAAAAGTGGGATTGAGGCAGAAAGTCAGCCCTGATCACATTGAATTCTGGAATCCTAGAGCATGCTTCAAGGTCAAACAGTTTCCTCCTGCTCCGTTCTTAGATTCTAACGTCAGATTCTGTTCATATTTCATGATGTTAGGCCCTGTGCAAAGACAATGTCGGTGTGTGATGTAAGACATTGCAATATATGAGACACTATAATATTATCAACTAACCTCAGAACATGAGGTTGAGACTCAGAAAAACTATCCAACCCAGGGGACACGACATTGACAGTTACATTAAGTATGAATGCTGCTTACAGGAGCTGGCTTTTCAGAAACCTGACCCAATTTTACGGCATGCTCTGAAAAGGCCAGAGGAAACATTTGGATGTAAAGTCATTTGCTCAAAGCTGCAGACTGCTTTTTCACAGACAAGAATTCCATATATATTGTGAGAAGGAACATTTTTAATATGGTTTCAATAGTCTGTTCAGAATTCTTGGACTAGATAACTATTATGAACAGCTCCGATCATTACTGATGGCTAACAAATAAATACCAGTGAGGAGCTTCTGAATGTCAATTTGCAAAGTAGGGATGCAAGAGGTGTTGCGGCACACTGTTTCTACTTCTGGATCATGAAAGTCCTGGTTCAAATCCCATTTGTCCAAGATCTGTGTCATGACAGGTTGATTGAAAGTCATTTTGTTTATACAAACCAGAGATAAGATGATTCAAGAGAGTCAAGGAAAAAGCCTAGAATGAGGGAAGGGAAGATGATAGGATTTTAGATAAGATTCAAGTTATCTACATGGGAACATCAATATGCCATTCAGTCCCTGGAGCCTGCTTTGCTATTCAATGAGATAATGAGTGATCTATGACCTTACTCTATAAAGCTGTGTTGGCCGATATCCCTTAGTACCTTTGTTTAATGAAAAATCTATCTCAGATTTAAAATTAACAACTGATTCTGCAGTTTGTGGAAGAGAATTCCAAATGTCTGCTACTCTCTGTGTAGAGATGTACTTCCTAACATCTCTCCTGAACAGTCTGCCCCAATTTCTCAGAATCTGCCCCAACAGTAGAAATAGTTTATCTTTTTCTACATTGTCTTTTCCTGTTAATATCTTGATAATTTCAATCTTGTTGTCTGTAATATTATTGATTCTAGTCACCCCAACTTGCCATTTAATTTTGGTTCAAACTAGATATTAACCAATTGAAGACAAAAGTGAACTTTGAATATATTGAAAGAAAATGGTAGATATGCAACTTAAGATAACTATTAACAGATTTATAGGGGGGATCTGTACACAAAAGTGTTACTCCATTGGAATCCTTCTCTGCCAAATGTTTCTCTAGGAATTCTGTCTGACAGAATCTTCAGTCTATGTCTAGATTGGAAGCACATCAGAGTCTTTAATTTTAACCATGAAATGACTTACCTTATCCTGAGTTGAATTCAGTGTAACTTGATAATTGGTCAATTTTATGATTTAAGTATTTCAATTAGGTCCCAATTATTACAGTCATCTATGCTTACTATCCCAGCTCCCAGGCAAGAGTAGTGATATGCATTGAAGCTCTTTTGGTTTGGTGGTAGTATCCTACCTCTGACCTAGGAGGCCCGGATTCAAGTCCCATCTGCTCCAGAGGTGTGCAGTAATGTCTCTGAATAGGTTGACTATAAATATCAAGATGGTGATATGAAAGTGCTTTTGTGGAACAGTGATAATGTCCCTATCTTGGAAACAGTGGCTTAGGTTCAAGTTCCATCTGCTTCAGAGATGTGCCATAGCATCTCTGGACAGGTTGTTTGCAAAATATATATGCTGATGTGGGGCTCATATGGTGTAGTGGTAGTGTCTGTATGTCTGGGCCAGGAGACCCAGGATTGAGTCCTACCTGCTCCAGGGGGTGTGCTATAATATATTTGAATAGTTTGATTGGAAAATACCTAGAATGGTAATGTGAAGGCATCTTCTGGTATAGTGACAGTATCCCTACCTCTGGGCCAAGAGACTAAGAATCGAATCCCAGAAGTATATAATAATCTCTCTGAACAGATTGATTAGAAAATATCTGCAATGGTGATGCCCTACCTTTGGCTTTGAAAGCCTAAGATTCAAGTGCTACTTTCTCCAGCGGTGTGTCATAGCATCTCTGAACAAGTTGATTAAAGATATATGCAATGGTGATATTGGGCTCTCATGGCACATTGATAATGTCCCTACCTCAGGACCAGAAGGCCTGGGTTCAGGTCCCACCTACTGCAGAGGTATGCAACATCTCTGGACAGGTTGATTTGAAAATATCTACATTAGAGGTGTTTACAGCATCTGCCAAACTAATTTTGGATAATGCTCCCATGTATAGAAATGTTCCAATGATATCAATGCTCTGTACAGTCATGTAGTTCTCTTGTAGGCTAATCAAGGTCAGCAGGATTAATTACTAACATATTTGACTGGATCATACATTTCTTTTACACCAGAAGGCCTGGATTCAAGTCCCACGTGCTCCAGAGACATATCATTACGTATCATTACATCTCTAAACATGTTGATTAAAATATCTACATTCTTTTCACATGTACAAAAACTCATGGATAATTAATGACATCAAAACAGAATTAAAGAGCTTTTAATATTACCCAGTCAATAAAATATAACCACTGATTCTTCAATTGTAACTTGATGGAGGTTCACTGTGGTGATTATAACGAGGTCAGCCAAGTAGATCTCATAGAATATAAGTTCTCTGATTGGGGCTGTTAATCTGGTCCAATCAGGGAGCCCTGGCTGACAGGCAAGAACAGGAGTGTCAGATATCCTATTCATTCTGAGAGTTAGTTCTGAGAGATCTGGAACCATGTCAACTATGTATAGATAATGGGTGATTTGGTGAAGGGATATTGGCCTCTATAGTTACTTCACTCACAAGCTATTTAATCATCTGTTTCTAATTGGTGTTTTGTACAGTAGTTCCAATTAATAGATTTGTATTTGTAAGTTACAGAATGTAAAATAGCTTATTTAATACTTGTTTCAAAATGGCTTCTTTGGACCGTGCTAGATTGCTACAGTGAATGTAAAATGGAAATAATTTTAAAATTATCGGGTTATTTTAAAATCTTAATCCAGGTCTATTTACAAGATAGTATCAATGCTTGGTTATTCATTGACAGAAATCATATGTGAAAGCTCAAAGAGAATGGACAATGTCAAGGCAAGCTTTAATGCCATGGTTCCAATGAAGAACTTGAAATTCCATTGGATAATTTATACCACAAAAGACTTTTACTAAACAGTGAGGCCCTGTCAATCTAACATCCTGTCTACTATTGAATAGCACTATAAAAGATTGTTGTGGCACCACAGGGAGTGGAGTGCGTTATTTCTCCCTCCAACTCTATTTCGATTTAATCCCTGCCCTCCCCTTCACCTTTTTGATCACACAGTATTGCCATTTGTCACTGGCCACTTGGGTGTTTTCTTTCTTCCTGGTGGTGGAAATTGAATAAAGATTTGTAGACCTTGTGTCTTTCACTGCGTCTCACACCTACACACACACAACATGGGTGCTGGGGAAAAAAAGCATTACCGCAGTTAGGTGGTAGTGTGGGGTTATTAAAAAGCATTTTAAAAATATAAAAAATTGTTGTTAAAGGCACTTCATTACTAGTCAGAAGATGGCAACTTGTCCATCTTGGCACCAATCTGGCTGGGAAGACCTATACTCAGCAAAGACTAATCAACTATTTGTGATTTACAATGTAAGTGATAACCATACCTACAACGAACTGCTTTCACTGTAGTGTTCCTTTATACTGAATGTTAGATTGTGGTAGTGGTGTTTTTGAAACTGTCCTAAAAATATATTAAGGTCTTATAGACTGAACTTGACTTTCCTGTGTAACTTCTCATAAATCTCAAGGAACAGAAACAGAAAGCCATAGACTCAACAGTGAGGTCTCACAGTAAGCCTGATGTCAGGCTCTACAAACGATTGTTGTCAGAATCTGGGCATGATGTCAGATTTTATGTAGACCTGATGTTAAAACCAGTGAACACCTACTTGATTCAGATAAGATATGAACGTTGGATGGTAGGGGGAGGAACAGCAGAAACCCCAGTAACTCTTGTTTCCCAAACGGTTCTGACAAAGTGAAGTTGTGGTTAGGATCCTGCTATTTAATCAAACTTATTTAACTTTCCATTTCCTTCCAGGAGCAGCATTCTGGATTTCTACAGTTGGGTGCTTCAATGGAACAGCAGATCAGGGTCATTTTCAAAGTAATGGAAGAGTATGATTGGGGGAGCTTTACCATCATTACCAGTTATTTCCCTGGATATCAGGAATTCATCACCCACATTCAGCTTTTTATTGAAACCAGCTATTATGGGTGGGAAATTGAACAGACTCTTACTCTTGAAATGACAAAAGATGAGGACAATTTCAAAACAAAGAGACTTCTGCAGCAGATTGATGCACAGGTTCTGATTCTATATTGCTCAAGAGAGGAGGCAGAAAATCTGTTTGAATTGGCTGAACAAGTTAATCTCCTTGGCCCAGGCTATATCTGGATACTGTCCAGTATCGCAATGGGCAGCATGGAACGAGTGGCGAAACAATTTCCAGTCGGATTAATCAGCGTCATGACAGAGAGATGGAAGATGAGCTTACAGCAGCGGGTGAGGGATGGAGTGGCAATCATCGCAAAAGGTGCAGAAAGTTTTTATAAAACATATGGATACATGCCGGGACCAAGTGCTGACTGTCGGCATCCAGCTCGAGGGGCCACAAGGAATATACTGTACAGGTACCGTTGCATGGAAATCCAATTATAGATGCTGGTCCATTATAGATAGTGAATGATTACAAGCTGATATCAAATATAATCAACGACCATTGGCAGGTGACTTATGGCAGTTAAAACAAGTAATCATTCTTTACAGACAATGTTCCTTTATGGCAGAATATCTGTTATTTGCAGAGACATGTTACACTACTGATCCATCAGATCTCCAGTGGACTAGGAATTGGTTTGCATAGTGTGGCTTTGAGAGTTGGTACAGCACCTCCTAGCTCTCTCAGGGGCCCATTATCACTGCTTGTGGTGCCCATCTACTGTTGCTATAAAAAATCAATCACAGAACCATTACTGCTCCTGCAGGAATTTATTTGGTTGCATCGGTGCCGTTTCTCCAAAGGAACAATTCCCTTAGCTATGCATGCTTTACATTTTTCAGCTAATAAGCCAATTGCTTCTTAAATGCCTCGCTGAACCTGACCCCACCACACTCACCTGCAGTGAATTCCAGATCTTGAACACGTGAAATGGTTTTTCCTCATGTTTTCATTGCTTTGATTGCCAATGCATTAAGTTCTCACATAAGGTCATAGTTGCATTCCTGAAAATTGCAAAATAAAGTGGATGACTTTAAGTGATGCATTAATTAGCATAAGAATCAAATTGGAGTCAAGTGTTCCATAGGACCTTCAGTTGCAGAAGAGAAAATTAAAATTATACTGAGAGCCATTAAGCTGAAATGTAATATTTTTAAATGGCTGTTCCTATATTTGTAAACTAAATAACCACTAAAATAAAATACAGAAGAAAAATTTGGAATATCTCTTGCTCACTGTCAATTATGATTCCAGCTCCCTGATCCTCCTGTTGGTTGTGGATTCTTTTCCTCGCTGAACCTTTGACTTGCAGCCTCTCCTATTTCCTGACACTCCAAGAATGGAACCCAGGGCACTGATACCAAAATGTCAAGCCCTAATGGAGAATTGGCATTTAAGTGAAACACCCAATGGGTCAGAGTTGAACAAAGACTTCCCACACCTTAAATCATTGCTCTCTCATTCTTAATTCTTCCACCAACAGGAAGGATTTCCCAATGAGCTTTGAGCAGACCCCTCTTAATTCTGTATTCCTTGAACAAATCTCATCTCAAACTTTACTTCTCTAAGAAAAACAGTTATAAATTCTCTAATTTATTTATGTAAATGACAATTTTCTGCATTTTTCTAATGCCTCTACATCCTTCCTAAAGTGTGATGCTCAAAACTATATGCAGTATTCCATTTCTAGCTATGGAGGTTTAATATAACTTCTGTACTCTTATTATGTTATGGTCCTGTTAATAAATCCGAAGATGCCATAGGTTTATTAACTGCTCATGCAACCTGAATTGTACCTTCACTGACTTGTGCACATGTACCCCAAGTCTCTCTGTCCCTGCACCCTTGTTAGAATTGTACCCTTCAGGTTAAATTGTCTCTCCTCATTCATCCTACCAAAATGAATCTCTTAATACTTCACTGCAGTAAAAGGATGCAAACCAAGGAAGACCTTAAGTGGAGACTATCCTGATGCCACAGGGCTCAACTGGCTAATATGATATTCAACCACAATCTGTTACCTCATGGCCAAGCATATCCCTCTCTCTTCTGTTACCATGAAAGCGAGGAGATCAACCCTGGTTTAATGTAGAATGCCAGAGGCTATGTCAAGAACAGCATTGGTCTTACATAGAAATGAGGGATCAACTTGGTGAGGCTACAAAACAGGATTACTTGCATACCAATCAGCAGAAGCAAACTGCAATGGATAGAGTTAAGCAATCCAACCAACAACATAGCAGATCTCAGGTCTGCAGTCCTGCCACATCCAGCTAATGAATGTTGGTGGACAACTAAATAAATAATTGAAAGATGCAACTCTATAAACACTCATCCTCAATGATGGAGGAATCCAGCAAAAGAGCTTTTTGCAACCAATAAGAAGTGGAAAGTAGATGATCCATCTAGGCATTCTCCAGAAATCCCCAGTATCACAGAATCAGTCTTCAGTCAATTTGATTCACTTCAATATGATATCATGAAATGGCTGAAAGCAATGGAAATTATGAAGGCTATAGGCCTTGACAACATTCTGTCAATAGGACTGAAGACTTATGCTCCAGAAATAGCTGCATCCCAAGTCAAGCTATTGCAGTTACAGCTGCAAGATTAGCATCTACTAGGCAGGAATGAGTCTTCAACTTGGTTAACAAAATCTGCTCATTTATGTTCAGTTTAGGTTGATACTGCCAAGATACTTAATTTCTAACTTCATCACGATCTTCGCCTAGATTAGATTAGATTAGATTACTTACAGTGTGGAAACAGGCCCTTCGGCCCAACAAGTCCACACCGACCCGCCGAAGCGCAACCCACTCATTCCCTACATTTACTCCTTTACCTAACACTACGGGCAATTTAGCATGGCCAATTCACTTGACCTGCACATCTTTGGACTGTGGGAGGAAACCGGAGCACCCGGAGGAAACCCACGCAGACATGGGGAGAATGTGCAAACTCCACACAGTCAGTCGCATGAGTCGGGATTTGAACCCAGGTCTTTGGCGCTGTGAAGCAGCAGTGCTAACCACTGTGCCACCGTGCTGCCTAAGTGCAGACAAAAAGAACTGATCACTAGAAGTGAGGCGAAAGTGACTGGCCCTAACTCAAGACTGAATCTAACTAAGTTTGATATCAAGAAGCCTTGACAAAACAGAACTCCATGGAAATTGTTGGAAAACACACCACTGATTTGGGTCATCCCTGGCATAAATAAAGATAGTTGTGGTTGTTAGAGGTTAATCATCTCAGTCTCAGGATATCATTGCAAGAGTTCCTCAGGTTACTGTCGCAGGCCCAATTACCATCACCACCAATTACCTTCCTTTCATCATAAGGTCAAATTTGGTGATGCTAACCTCATGATTGCACAATGCTCAACACCATTGCAACACCAGATACAAAAGCAGTCTGTGTGCTATACAACATGATTTGGACAACTTCCAGGTTAGGATGATAAGTGGTAAGTAACACCTGCATCACACAAGTGCCAGTGATAACCAAAGCTAATGAGGCAGAATCTAACCATCTCCCCTTGAAATTCAATGGCATTACCATCATCGAATTGACCATAGTCAACATCCTGATTCTCCAAAGCTTGTCCACCATCTACAAGGCAGGACTGTTATCCAATACTCTCCACTTGAATGGATGTGATCAGCTCCAATGATACTGAAGAAGTTCAATAAAATCCAGGTCAGAGCATTCTATTTGATTGGTAACAAATCCACCAACTTCAACATCCACTCCCTCCAACACCAAAACGTGGAGTTAGCTATGTGTACCACCTACAAGATGCACTGCATTAATTTACCCATAGTCTTTTCGTAGCATCTTCCAAATCTGTGACCCCACCATCACTACCCATCACCAAGATGGGCAAAGGTAACAATATGGCTGGCAGGTTCTCCTCCAAAACATGCAGTATCCTGGCTTGTAACTATACCACCATTCATTCATTGTTGTTCAGTAAAAAATCATGGAATTCCCCTATACTGTATGGACCTGCGATGGATCATGAGAGTGGCTCACCAACTTCTCCAGGGCAATGAGAGATGGGCTATAAATTCTAGCTTAGTCCTGACACTCACACTCTGTGAATGAATAAATAAAAAAGTATACTGTACTTTATATGGTACCCTAGCTGTGATCCAACTAGTGTTTCACTCAGTTCTATTATAAATTTGCTACTCTTAAATTCTATATTTAAACCAATAAAGGGAAATATCCTCTATGCCTTCTTAATCATTTTATCTACCTGTCCTGTTACATTCAAGGATCTGTGAATATTCACCATGGTTCCTCTGTTCCTCTGCACTTCTCTGTAGTTACTATGTATTCCCACACATTTTTCTGAAATTAATTCCATTTGCCACTTCTCTGCCTATATGCCTAGTCTGTCGACATCTTCCTGTAGTCTACATTTTCCTCATTATCAACACATGGTCAATTTTTGCATATGTAAATGTTTAAATTAAACTAAAGAGGCATTATTATAAATCACTGCTTTCTACTTGTGAACACTGGGGATGTAGCACTGTACCTTGTGTAACTCCAGTACAAATGACCTTCCAGTTAAATAAAAACATATTGGACATCACACTTTTCTTCCCATCTCTGAGACAATTTTGGATCCAATTTGTTACTTCACTGGATCGCAAAAGCTTTTACTTTTCTGACTGGTCTGTTATTGGGACTCTTGTTGAAAGTCTTACCAAAATCTAGGTAAAAAACATCAAATGCTCTGTCCTCATTAACCCTCTTTGTTGCCCCCTCAGAAAAATTTCAATCACGTTAAGCATCACAACTTTTCCTTAACAAATCCATATGTGCAGAGATCTGGCTTTGCTCATGGCTTGAAGCCCATATTTTTCCAATGTGGAAATGGCAGCCAATGACATTAGCACACTTGTGGACACAACTACAACACATCACCTGATGGCTGACTCTCAGCTCATGAAAATTACCTACTCTGAATATAAGAGTGAAAATTCAGACTGGTACCTCATGGCTGTGGATAAGAATACCCAAAATGATTTACAGGGTGTAAAAATCTAATAAAGTGTCCTACGCCATAGTATTAAAGGTTGAGATGGAGAGGAATTTCTTAAGTGTGTACAAGAAAATATTCTGATTCAGTATGTGGATGTACCTACTAGAGAAGGTGCAAAACTTGACCTACTCTTGGGAAATAAGGCAAGGCAGGTGACTGAGGTGTCAGTTGGGGAGCACTTTGGGGCCAGCAACCATAATTCTATTCATTTTAAAATAGTGATGGAAAAGAATAGACCAGGTCTAAAAGTTGTAGTTCTAAATTGGAGAAAGGCCAATTTTGACGTTATTAGGCAAAAACTTTCGAAAGCTGATTGGAGGCAGATGTTCGCAGGTAAAGGGACGGCTGGAAAATGGGAAGCCTTCAGAAATGAGATAACAAGAATCCAGAGAAAGTATATTCCTGTCAGGGTGAAAGGGAAGGCTGGTAGGTATAGGGAATGCTGGATGACTAAAGAAATTGAGGGTTTGATTTAGAAAAAGAAGGAAGCATATGTAAGGTATAGATAGGATAGATCGAGTGAATCCTTAGAAGAGTATAAAGAAAGTAGGAGTATACTTAAGAGGGAAATCAGGAGGGCAAAATGGGGACATGAGATAGCTTTGGCAAATACAATTAAGGAGAATCCAAACGGGTTTTATAAATATATTAAGGACAAAAGGGTAACTAGGGAGAGAATAGGGCCCCTCAAAGATCAGCAAGGCGGCCTGTGTGTGGAGCCACACAAAATGGGGGAGATACTAAATGAATATTTTGGATCAGTATTTACTGTGGAAAAGAATATGGAAGATATAGACTGTAGGGAAATAGATGGCGACATCTTGCAAAATGTCCAGATTACAGAGGAGGAAGTGCTGGATGCCATGAAACGGTTAAAGATGGATAAATCCCCAGGACCTGATCAGGTGTACCCGAGAACTCTGTGGGAAGCTAGAGAAGTGATTGCTGGGCCACTTGCTGAGATATTTGTATCATCGATAGTCACAGGTGAGGTGCTGGAAGACTGGAGGTTGGCAAACGTGGTGCCACTGTTTAAGAAGGGCAGTAAAGGCAAGCCAGGGAACTATAGACCAGTGAGCCTGACCTCAGTGGTGGGCAGGTTGTTGGAGGGAATCCTGAGGGACAGGATGTACATGTATTTGGAAAGGCAAGGACTGATTTGGGATAGTCAACATGGCTTTGTGTGTGGGAAATCATGTCTCACAAACTTGATTGAGTTTTTTGAAGAAGTAACAAAGAAGATTGATGAGGGCAGAGCAGTAGATGTGATCTATATGGACTTCAGTAAGGCGCCAAGGTACCCCATGGGAGACTGATTAGCAAGGTTAGATCTCATGAAATACAGAGAGAATTAGCCAAATGGCTACAGAACGGGCTCAAAGGTAGAAAACAGAGGGTGGTGGTGGAGGGTTGTTTTTCAAACTGGAGGCCTGTGACCAGTGGAGTGCCACAAGGATCAGTGCTGGGCCCTCTACGTTTTGTCATTTACATAAATGATTTGGATGCGAGCATAAGAGGTACAGTTAGTAAGTTTGCAGATGACACCAAAATTGGAGGTGTAGTGGACAGTGAAGAGGGTTACCTCAAATTACAACAGGATCTGGACCAGATGGGCCAATGGGCTGAGAAGTGGCAGATGGAGTTTAATTCAGATAAATACGAGGCGCTGCATTTTGGGAAAGCAAATCTTAGCAGGACTTATACACTTAATGGTAAGGTCCTAGGGAGTGTTGATGAACAAAGGGACCTTGGAGTGCAGGTTCATAGCTCCTTGAAAATGGAGTCGCAGGTAGATAGGATAGTGAAGAAGGTGTTTGGTATGCTTTCCTTTATTGGTCAGAGTATTGAGTACAGGAGTTGGGAGGTCATGTTGCGGCTGTACAGGACATTGGTTAGGCCACTGTTGGAATATTGTGTGCAATTCTGGTCTCCTTCCTATCAGAAAGATGTTGTGAAACTTGAAAGGGTTCAGAAAAGATTTACAAAGATGTTGCCAGGGTTGGAGGATCTGAGCTACAGGGAGAGGCTGAACAGGCTGGGGCTGTTTTCCCTGGAGAGTCGGAGGCTGAGGGGTGACCTTATAGAGGTTTACAAAATTATGAGGGGCATAGATAGGATAAATAGACAAAGTCTTTTTCCTAGAGTCGGGGAGTCCAGAACTAGAGGGCATAGGTTTAGGGTGAGAGGGCAAAGATATAAAAGAGACCTAAGGGGCAACTTTTTCACGCAGAGGGTGGTACATGTATGGAATGAGCTTCCAGAGGATGTGGTGGAGGCTGGTACAATTGCAACATTTAAGAGGCATTTGGATGGGTAAATGAATAGGAAGGGTTTGGAGGGATATGGGCCGGGTGCTGGCAGGTGGGACTAGATTGGGTTGGGATATCTGGTCGGCATGGACGGGTTGGACCGAAGGGTCTGTTTCCATGCTGTACATCTCTATGACTCTATGACTCTAACAGACGACTGGATTGTTGATGCATCGTCTTGTGGGATTTCATGCGGCTCTAAAGAACAGGAACCTCAGAACTACAGAAATAAAAAGGTTGTCACTGAGAAGAAGGTGGCCATTCAGCTTATCATGAATGGATTGGCTCGCTGAAAGAACAATTCACAGTGCTGTTCTGTCGTCTTCTGCCTGTATAGCTTGTACATTTTTACTTTTCAGAATATACTCCAATTCTCATTTGATTGTTTCAGTTGAATTTCCAACCATTCTCTCAGGCAGCATATTCCAGACCTTAACCATGCCTTGAAACAGCAATGTTTTTCTTCACGTTGCTTGTGCCGAATGCTTTAAATCTGTGTCCTTTCATTCTCAATCCTCTCAGGAGTGGAATCAGTTTCCCCTTATTACCCTATCCAGACCTGTTATGATTTTGAATACCTCAAACAAACCGCTTTTCAGCCTTCTCTTCTGTAAAAGCAATCTCAACTTCTCCTACCTATTTTCATCAGTGAACTTTCTCATCCCTGCAATCAATCTTGCAAATCTTTTCTGCAATGTCTCCAATGACTTCACATCCTTCCTATCATGTAGCACCCAGTGTGGAGGTCTCATCCCAGCATGGAGGTCTTCTTCAGTGGCTCCCGGGTATTCCAGCAGCCCAGCATGAAGGTCTAGTCCCGGTGAGGAGATCTCATCTCAGTCCAATGTGGCAGTCTCAGTCTGGTTTTCCAGCCTACCCTGAACCCAGGAGCCATTAATTGAACTGTGATGAACATTTTACATTTTCTTTTCTTATTGATGACTTCTGACATTAATTTAAGTGCTGTGATATGGTGACATATAAAAATTTTCAATTTTTTTTGTAAAAATACAGAGACGGTAAGCTGGTATTCTATTCTATTCATGTTGCTCGTCTTTTTACACACTTCTTCTTTGCTTCTCTTTTTTGCTTTCTCACCTCCTATCTAAACCTCCCATGTTTAGTTTGGTTCTCAATTGTATTTTCATCTAAAGTGTGTTTTCTTCATTATCTTGGTTTCTATCTCTTTTGTCATGCAGGGAGCTCTATCTTTGTTTGCCCTACCTTTCCCCTCTGAGGGATATATCTTGGCTGCTGAATGCCTCTCCTTTGAAGGTAGCTCATTGTTCTTCCCCAGATTAAATTTTGTCCCCTCTTAGAGTCAATCTGAACTTTTTGATATGGCCTACTGCTCTCTCTCATAACTGCAGCCTTTTCAGAGCTTTTGCTGTTGCGTATCATCCAGCCAGTCCATAGGATGATGCATTCTTCCCAGCACGGAGCTGCTCAAGATCATCCAGCAATGACAGCTGTAGTCTCCCCATTGAAAGTCAGCAAATTGGTGGTAGCATTGTTTTGTAGCAAGGAAAGGTAACGCAGTGGACAAGAGTTGACCTTTGTCTTTGATGTAGTATCACTAAATTTACAAATTTGGTTTGAAATGTTTATTTTATGGTATAGTTAGTAATGGAGAGAATGTTGGGATTACAGTTGTATAATCCTGCCAGAAAAAGACTGTCTTGGTTACATCCTTGCTTCCTCTTCCTGCTCCTCCTCATCATCATCACTCATTGTGAGTATTGCGCCTTCATAATGCAAGGTTGTGCAGGATGCAGTAGACCACCACGAATCTTGACACATGTTCTGCCAAGTACTGTGGTTCCTCCAGAGCTGCCCAGGTACTGGCTTCTGCACCCCAATGGTCACATTTTGAATATGATTAAATTCCCTACAGTGTGGAAACAGGCCCTTCGGCCCAACAAGTCCACACCAACCCTCCAAAGAGTAACCCACCCAGACCTATTTCCATCTGACTAATGTACCTGATACTATGGGCAATTTAGTATGGCCAATTCACCTGACCTGCACACCTGGACTGTGGGTAGAAACCAGAGTACCAGAGACCCACGCAGACACATGGAGAATGTGCAAACTCCACACAGTCACTCGAGGCTAGAATTGAACCTGGGACCCTGGTGTTGTGAAGCAACAGTGCTAACCACTGAGGCACCGTGCCACCCTGGTCAACAGACATTTGACTTTCACTTTAAGCATACTGCACATGTAGACACACTAGAGACAGCAATCACATGGTCAGTGCAGAGAGCTCACAACCTAGCAGCGACTGTTTGGCTTTTCATGATGATTCAGATGCAGATGTTACAGCAATCTGCTGCATGATGAAGATGACTGCTCCCAGGATAGTGAATGCTGTCCTCATGGATACACTGTATATGGTTACAATCTAACTGGACTCTGAGGGAATGTAATCCCTTTTGATTGGGGTATGGAGTTGACATGCAATTCCCGCAGAGCGATGCCTGTGCATTCAAGAGAGATCTGCATCAAGGAGAAGCCTGCAATCCTCAGAAGTCATGTGCTCACTCCATCTGCTGCTGACTGACTAGAGAAATTGAAATGTAATCAGCTCTCTTTGTATAGAGGGTTTCAGTGACCTCCTCAGGCAACAAAGAATGGGAACTGGGTGATGTTACAGACATTGTCTGCTCCAGCCTAGCCAGCACATAAAAGCTCAAGGCCACGATCACCATCACAGTCAATAGCAATAGTATTCAGCAGTTGGCAGATTTCAGAGTGTTTCATTCTTATTGAAGCATAGATATGTCTTTTCTCACAGATTCAAGTTGGAGAACTGCTTCTTGAGCACCTTGGATGAAATGCCCTCCTGTCTGTCCCTTTTTTTACCCCTTCCTAACTTTTCTCCCTCCTCCTTTTTCCTTCTGGAACTTTGTTGTTTTCTTCAAGTCCTTTGTGCATTCCTCCTGTTATGATGCAAATGCATCATCCTCCTCCAATGTAAATGCCTACTTCGGTGCACATGTCTGGGATCAATTCCCTTAGCAGCTGCCACAGCCACTTCCTCCAGACTTTGGAAACTTTAAAGAACTCTGGAGAACACCAAGTTTTTATGTTATTTTATGTGATTGTTTTGGCTCAGCAGGTAGCACTCTTGTCTCTGAGTCACATGCTCCTGGGCTGACATTTCACTGCAGTTGCAAAGGTTGGCCCCGAGTTTCCAAGGGCTAGCTAACAGAATGGTTTGGGTTCTAAACCACAAAGTGGAGTTGTGCACAGCAACCCTGCAGATTCCCCAATGTAACAGACTCCAAGAGAATTGCCTGGGAATTGAAGATTGCTTCGGGAAATTCTCTTCTGCCTGAAACTCTCCAAAAGTATCCATTTAAACTGGAGAATTTGGAAGGTTCCAATTCCATTAATCAAATAGTTACTCAGGAAAAGTCAGATAATTAAATACTTAGCCTAATTCTTAAGTAACTACTCAACCGACTATACCTTCCACAAACTCCTTACACAGAGCAAGCATTGGCCTAGCACACTATCTCTTTCACCAGGACTCAACACCTCCTGCCATTGGACCTAACACCCTCCCAATCTGTGTGAAATTGCCACTCTTGGAAAATCTAGCATGTTGTGTTTTCCAAATGAGATTTTAAACTAGAGCCCATTAAGTGGATTTAAAGAGTCCATAATATTTTGAAAAATAGTAGGGAGCTGTCCTAGGTATCTTGACCAATATTTATTTCTCAATCAATATCATTGAAATGGATGACCTGGTCTTTGTCACATTGCTGTTTCAGGGAATTTTGCCATTCCATTGTTTATTTTACAATAGTGTGGCTATACTTCAAAAGTACTTCATTATCTGCAAAGTGCTTTGACACTTTCAGTGATTGCAAAAGTACCACAGAAATGAAAGTCTTTACTTTTCCTTTTTAAATTGTCTTACCAGCCTTTAGAAATCAATCAGTAACTAATCTGTAAGTAATTGGTGATCCCAATAAGTTATGTTCTACAGACATAGGATGCTTCTTCTTGCTGAGCAATCAAAGCTGACATTTGTGTGATTCTGAGACACATTAACTAGAGTATTGAACTCAAAAATGGGCAATCACTAATTTAATATATGATGCTGCTTGGACAACTATGTCTACTGGCAACCAGAAAACAGGCACCACACATTCAAATATTATACCTTTATTGTTCAGTGAAAACTCTTAGTGACATTACACACAGTAACTCTTTAAGGTTTCCATAGAGCAACTTTGTTCAGTTATTGATCTTTTATGTATAACAATCATTTGCAGCTAATAATCTAATAAGCTAATAACAGGTGACCAGTGACCATAATCTTTTACAGATAACTAAATTCTGCAATAGACAGTGAACTTTTATTGATAATGATTTATTAAAGTTATGACCATTTACAGGTTATAATCCCTAAGAGACAGTGACTGTTTATAGATATCAATTAAAAATAGGCAGTGACACTTTACAGTTAATGATCCATTACAGACAATGAACTTTTAGAGTTAGTGAAACATGACCCATTAAATTTGAGGATGAATGATGGACTGTGATCCTGTGCTTATGAGGACGCAATATAGGTGTTGACCCTTTCCAGGGAAATGTATTTCAAGACAACAATATTTCATGACCAGTGAAGATTTACAGGTAATGATCCAGTACAGAGAGTGAAATTTTCAGAGGATGATCCATTATAGACAGTGAACTTTGACAGGTAATGGGTCCATTATGGACCCTGTAGACATTATAATCCATTGCAAAAAGTGACATTTTTAAAGATAACCATCCATTAAATTCAATGACCTTATACTTATAATGACCCATTATAGAGAGTAGTTTTATGGGTAACCATCCATTTAGACTGAGACCCTTTTTAGCTAATAATCTATTATGGAGAGCAAACTTTTGAAGGTAATGATCCATTATAGGTAGTAACTTAATGCAATTCATGATCCGTTATAGCGAGTAATACTTTGCATGGAGGGAGTTGTCATGGGCTTTGACCACATACACATAATCATTCAGTACAATCATGAAATACTTTGCAGTGAATGGTCCACTGTAGTCATCTATACCGATAATGATCCATTATGGACAGCATTGTGTTGGGAGTAATGCTCCACTGCAGGCTTTCAGATTTTACAAGTAATAATCTATTATAAATATTTACACTTTACAGAAGATACTCTATTATAAATAGTAGCATTTTATAAATAAAAATCTATTGTGCAGAGTGATATTCCACAGGAAATAGTTTTGTGCAGTGCAGAGAAACGTCTGTTACGTGCTGAGATGCATTCAAAGACAACAACCTACATTTATGTAATACCTTCTAATGCAGTAGATTATATCAATCATTTCACAGGGATGTTATTAAGCAAAATTTCATAGACTGTTTTGATCCCCCTGGAGACCAATAATCTAAAAGAATCAAACTTACCAGATGATCTGAACAAAGAAAACCAAGGGACAAAATCTCACTTATTTAATATTCATTTTAACAACAATGAACAACATAAATTGACATGCACAACTGAAGAGAGAATGAGTAACAATATTGGTTAATATGGGGAGCAGGAGGGGAAGTGAGGTCATCAGCAATTAAGTGGGAATAGGTTTGAGGGAGCTGATGGTGGAACTCATGGACAAAATGAGTTCACAGAGGGTTTGAGGGGAGACAGGGGAGAAAATAGAGAAAGATGCAAATTTAGAGTTGGGAATGGGGAGAATTAAGGGATGTTTAGACTAGTGAAAAGGATTGAGTGACAGAGGCAGTGAACAGATTGTTTTTATCTTAGTGATAAAGATATCTGTGAGCTCTTTGGAACAGCTTTGCATTCCAGGATGTTTCTGGAATAGTGAGCAGTTTTAGCAAATGATAATGAAACCTGATAATGTTCTATATGGTCCAGCCATATCTAGTGATGAATGGCTAAATCTTTTGTCCACCACATCCATTTATGTCTATCTGTGATCAGGGAACAGTTGGGTTGAGAAAGAAAAATGGATTTATTATGGAGAAGGGCATTAAAGGTGGAGAGTGCAATTAAGAAAATCTATAGATGTAGAAATGTTGTGGTGAACATAGAGTCAAAGGCTAGACAATTGACATTTTGTACGTACAGTTGTAAGTGATTTGATAGTATTTTCTAGACATAGACATAGAAGGAGGTCACATTGGACATGAAAGGGGAGTGGATTGATTCATGGAAGTGACCAGAGATAGCCTGCTCCATGATTATTATAAAGATGTTATTGCATGGCACAAAATAATCAATGGAGTCAGCATGCTTTTGTGAAAGGAAAATCATGTTTTACCAATTTATTGGACTTTTTAGACAAAATAACAAGTGCTGTAAATAAAGTTAAAATTCACACAACACCAGGTTATAGTCCAACAGGTTTATTTGGAAGCACTAGCTTTCAGAGCGCTGCCCCTTCAGGTGGTTGTGGAATATAAGATCATAAGACACAGAATTAAAAGCAAAAGTTTACAGTGTGATGTAACTGAAATTATATATTGAAAAAGACTTGGATTGTTTGTTAAGTCTCTCATCTTTTAGAATGACCATGTTGGTTGCAGTACATTCGTATGTAAATCACAGAATGTTTTTAAAGTTACATTCTCAAGTGACTTTAACAATTGGTGTCATGTTGGCCCAGATATTGCATGAAAGATGTGAAGTGCTCTGTGTGAGATTGTCTATGCCACAATGGTCAGACTAATTCTAATCTAAAAAATGGATTTACAGAATCTTACATGGATTCATGCAGTTTTTGAACAAAATAAAACATAATTCTGCGAGTACAAATTCCCCCACAAACCTATATGTGTGTTCGTGTGTACGTGTGAGTGCGTGTGTGTAGGCATGGGGGTGTTACAAGTGTCTGTGGGAGAGTGTGCATGTGTGCATGTGCAAGTGTGAGTGTAAAGTCTGTGAGAGAGTTGTGTGTGAGTGTACGTGTGAGCGTATGAGGGACAGGTTGTGTATGAGAGAGGGTCTGTGTGAATGTATGGATTTGTAGAAGTCTGTGTGTACCTGTAGGAGTGTATGTGTGTAGTAGTGTCTGTGTATGTCTGTCAATGTGTGTCCGGATCTGTGTGTAGTGGAGTCACCTATAGTGTGACATGAACACAAGATCCTGGTTGAGGCCATCCCCATGAGTACCAAACTTGTCTCTAAGCCTCTGCTCGGCCACTTTGCATTGTTGCCTGTCCCAAAGTCCACCTTGGAGGACAGTCAACAAAAGGTCCGAGGTTGAATGTCCCGGACTGCTGGAGTGTTCTCCGACTGGGCGGAAACATTCCTGTCTGTTGATTATTGTGCGGTGTCCATTCATCCTTTGCTGTAGCCTCTGCTCGGTCTCGCCAATGTACCATTCTTCAGGGCATCCTTGTCTGCAGCATATGAGATAGACAACATTGACTGAGTTGCATGAGTACCTGCCACATACATGGTGGGAGGTGTCCCCATGCGTAATGGTGGTATCCACACAGACACTCTGACACAGCTGTGAATAAAGAGCCACGGGGGATGTACTGAACTTAGATTTCCAAGAACACATTTGTGGATTATTGTAGAAACTACAAGTTTGTGCGGTGGCAGCCAATAAATTTGCATAGATTAAAGATTAACCAGCTAATGGGAAACTGTTTCAACGTAATTAGGTCATTTTTTAGTTGGCAAGATGTAATGCCACAGGATCAGTGTTGGGGCCTCACATTTTAAAATTCACATCAATGACTTTGATGAAAGGACTGAAGGTATAGTTAAATTTGCTGATGACGCCAAGGTAGGGAAAAAAGTATATATTAAAAAGGAGTGGGAGTAAGCCATTCAGCCACTTATGTCTGCTCTACTATTTAATAATATAATGGTGGATCGGACTGTAACCTCAAGTCCACATTCTGGCTCACACTGACAATCTTTCACCCTCTTGCTCAACAAGAATTCATCCACGTCTGTTTTGTCTTGTAACTTATGTCTTGTAAAGTAAGACATTTTATCAAAGCTTTTTGAACAGCCCTCATCAGGAGGATAGTCATAAGAATGCCAATATAAAGGACAACAACACCTTATTTTTTTTTCGCCTAACTGCGGTAGTGCTTATTTTTTCCCCAGCACCCATGTTGTGTGTGTGCAGGTGTGAGACACAGTGAGAGACACAAGGTGTACGAATCTTTATTCAATTTCCACCACCAGGAAGATAGGAAAACACCCGGGTGGCCAGTGACAAGCAGTGCCCTTCACGTCAAAGGGCAATGCTGTGTGATCAAACAGTGAAGGGGAGGGCAGGGACTAAATCAAAATAGAGTTGGAGGGGGAAATAATGCACTCCACTCCCTGCGGTGCCCACCTCTCCCTGAACAACTCCAGGGTGTTGGTGGACACCGCGTGCTCCTTCTCCAAGGACACCCGGGCCCTAACGTAACCTCGGAAGAGGGGCAGGCAGTCGGCCCTAACGACCCCCTCCATGGCCAGCTGCCTGGACCTGTTGATGGCTAGTTTGGCCAGACCCAGGAGCAGACCCACGAGGAGGTCTTCAGACCTGCCCTCCCTCCTTCGTACCGGGTGCCCAAACAACACCTTATTTTTTTTTTTTCTTTTTTTTGACAACTACCTTAGTCCCCTTTTTTTTCTTCTTTTTTTCCCCCCACACTACCACCTAAGTGCGGTAGTGCTTATTATATTTTTTTTTCCCCAGCACCCATGGTGTGTGTGTGTGTGTGCGCAGATGTGAGACACAGTGAAAGACACAAAGTGCACGAATCTTTATTCAATTTCCACTACCAGGAAGATAGGAAAACACCCGGGTGGCCAGTGACAAACACTGCCCTTCACATCAAAGGGCAGTGCTGTGTGATCAAAACAGTGAAGGGGGAGGGTAGGGACTAAATCAAAATAGAGTTGGAGGGAGAAATGATGCACTCCACTCCCTGCGGCGCCCACCTCTCCCTGAACAACTCCAGGGTGTTGGTCGACACCGCGTGCTCCTTCTCCAAGGACACCCGGGCTCTAACGTAACCGCGGAAGAGGGGCAGGCAGTCGGCCGTAACGACCCCCTCCACGGCCCACTGCCTGGACCTGTTGATGGCCAGTTTGGCCAGGCCCAGGAGCAGACCCACGAGGAGGTATTCAGACCTGCCCTCCCTCCTCCGTACCGGGTGCCAAAACAACACCTTATACTATGTGAGAAGAGAGTGCTGATTGGTTGACAAGTGGAACCTGATTGGTAGAGGTGTTGCTACTGAGAATGTAGCAGTTAGGTGATAATTGACAGTTAACTGCTTGCTTTGTTCAAATTTAAACCAGGCAGATTCCTTTCTGTCGAGGGATTGTCAAGAATAAATCAGAGAATGGTTGTTGTCTATTTTGTTGCGTTAACATAGATTCAGTGACTGCATTCTCTTTCTGCATATCTGCAGAGACAGATGCCCTGTGTTTTAATACATGCAACTCCCAGATGTCACAAGTGCTTCACAAAAAGTGTGTTTTGTCCTTGTTTCCTTTAAGAGAGATTGGGGAACAGGTACTGAGCATTCTACAAGATAAACAATTTTTGAAACATTGGGTGTTTTCTTTAAAAGTTGTAACATTAGAAGCAGTCTGAAAGGGTGTGGTCAAGCTCCCACCCACAGAAGCAGAATGTTTTAGTTTAGCTTTCAGTTGTTGCTGTTGGGGGCTTGAAGAAGTGAAAGCTTTTTTTTCCTTCTCTCAGTTACAACCAAACGCTGGGAGGTTTCTGCCTACCAAGGGATTGGCATGGAGACAATCTGAGTTCTAAATTTGCCTTTTGCCATGGGTGTGTTTATGGAACATTACTATATTGGAACAGTTTATTGGTAGTAGTTAATTAGTAGTAGTACCTGTTATGCTGTTAAGTTTTCCAACAGAGTTAAGTTATTCCAATTCCATCTTTCTTTTGCTGTATTTTAACTATAGTGGATGAATAAAGTGTGTTTTGCTTTAAATCTGGTAGTTTGACCAATTGAATTGCATCTGGAACACAACACCTCACAATTACTTTTAAAATAAGAACAGGTTAAGATCTAGACCATCTTCTGAATATTTTGAGGGGGTTTGATCTGGTCCATAACAAACTTGGCACTCTTATCGGGATCAAAATCTCGAAGTCTGGGTTGGGTTTAGGATTATTGAATTCAAAGGAAGCAAGTGGTAAGTGATCGTGTCCTTTATTTTGGATGTTAAATTAGATTGGTCAAACTATCAGATTTAAAGCAAGACATACATCATTCATCCACTACAGTTAAAATACAACA
This sequence comes from Chiloscyllium plagiosum, assembly GCF_037043375.1. Lineage (NCBI taxonomy): Eukaryota > Metazoa > Chordata > Chondrichthyes > Orectolobiformes > Hemiscylliidae > Chiloscyllium > Chiloscyllium plagiosum. The sequence continues at coordinate 24,941,829 of NW_028270163.1, read as the reverse complement.
AAAAGAAAGATGGAATTGGAATAACATAATTCGACTGGAAAACTCAACAGAGTAATAGATACAGTAATTATTATTATTGATCTGTTTCAATAAAGTAACATCAGATAAATACACTCTTAACAAAAGACAAATTCAGAACATAGATTGCCTCACATGCAACTCCCTTGAGAAATCTCAATGTTTGGTTGTAACCGAGAGAGGAAAAAAAAAGCTTTTTCTTCTTCAAGTCCCCAAAAGAAACTGCTGAAAGCTAAACTAAAACATTCTGCTTCTGTGGGTGGGAGCTTGACCACACCCACTCAAGTTGCTTCTATTGTTCCAACTTTTAAAAAACCCACCAAAGTTGCAGAGAATGTTTCCCAAAAGATGAAACTTGAAAACTGAGACAATCTGTCTTCTACATTTGCCTTTTGCTAAGGGTGTGTTTATGGAACATTACTATATTGGAACAGTTTATTGGTAGTAGTTAATTAGTAGTAGTATCTGTTATCCTGTTAAGTTTTCCAACAGGGTTAAGTTATTCCAATTCAGACAGAAGATTGTAATCTGAGTTACTCCTGTGGAGGATGGCTGAAAGCAAGGATAAGTTGTCAAGATATGAATACCCAGTGATGTTCTCTGAATCTGAAACTTGTGACTGGTGAAAAAAAAAGCAGATGTGTGGACATGAAATATGGTTTTACTAAAGTGAAAACAAGCTATGGCCAGAGTATTGCCTCTAACTAATACAAACAAAATCAAAAGCAAAGTATTTTAATTGCTGGTGATGGTTTGCATCTTGTCGTAAGCTTCACGTCTAAAATTTATAAAAAAAGATGATCCATTAAATGCAGACTTTGATAGATTTCAATACTGGACAGTCATTCCATAGAGGAATATCATGAACTTTATTAAACTGTTTGTAAAAATGTAGGAAGTCAACTTGAAGATAGAAGTCAGACAATCAGTTCTCATCTTCATATTGCTGGATTCTATTGAGATGTCATATATGGATAGGCTTCGGTTCTTGAGGCATTTAGTTCCAGGAAAATATACCCTTTTGGATCAAATGTCTGCTGTTTAGTTAAATTCCTGGAAGAAGAATTATTTCCAGCAGCCTTGATAGTGCAAATGGGGCACTCTGTGGTGTACTCAAGAACGGAGATATCAATAATTGCAGTCTGTCAAGATCAGTCAAATACAGAATGTGGGTTTCAATGTAATAGTTACAAACAAAAAAAGATTGAGGGTTACTTTTTACAGATCTGAATGTCACAGTAGAAATCAAGACTGGAGCAGCAAAATGAGTGAACGAACACCCAAATGCATGGTTAACACATTCCATGATTCAAAACAAAGCAAATTGACAGCAAATGATTGAGATTGCTGACTGGTTCAACAGTACAAAACAGAATAAAGAGTGATGGGTATGCACTTGAACTTAAAGCAAGTGACCTAGTGGCCCACAACAATCCTTGGGAGTTGAATTATTCATTATATCCATGTTTGCCAATAATAGAACTATAATTAGTATAGTAAATGCTTCAGCTGGGAATATAAAATGGCAAAGAAACATTGATTGAATGAGTGAGTAGATAGAAGTATAGCAGATACTTTTCACTGCAGTTATATGTTATGTCATCTGTTCTGGATGAAAAAGAAGTGCTAGAATTGAGTTTTTAGATAGTAAAAAGCCAGGAGCAGTAGAAAGTCCAAAGAGATTTTTGGGGGTTCTGTAAACTGATCACCAAAATGCAATGTTCGAAGAAAAATCAAAGTGTCTAATTTATTGTTAGCATTTATAACATAAGGGCTGGGAATATAAAGTGGAATGGGTATATCAACTCAGGTCAGGTTACAGAATAGCCAGGATTTTGTTGTAACCATGGGGAATTCATCTACTGATCAAACAACTAGCACAGAAACTCGATCAGTATTACACAAGGAGTGAGGAGAACTGGCAGTAATTGGTTGCAATGATGCTTACTCCCTGACTGGAGTCCAAGATGACAGAAATCAAACCTTCCAAGATCTTCCAGCCACTCAGAGGGTGACAGCATGTGTACCAGTGAGAGTGTTGGCCGTAGCTAATGGCACTGAACACAGTTGAGGACCATAATCATAGCGAGACCCCAAGTGAGGGTGAAACAAAAGCAAGGGGTAATTTTCAGTTCTTACACAATACCAGGTTCCTTGATCATGCACAAACTACCTGACCTTGAGGAAAAACCAACATGTTTTGCTCAGCACCTTCCAAGGGTTTATGATACCCACTCATTCACCACTGCATTGTAGTGGGCTCAGGGAGATAGATATCAATTAACTCATTAATGAGCTTAAATGACATTCTGCTCATGGCTAGAAATCCAACATCTGTCCATTCCAACCTCTGACTCAATCAGGAGAGGTTATGCTGCTCATGGTGGTGATGTAAGGTGTATGATATATATTTTAATATCATTTACTTTATAGGTTGGATTTTAAACCTTTCTATAGTCATGGTCATTTATTATTTTTAAAAAAATGTGAGAGAGAGTGAAAGTGTGTGAGAGAGAGACTTCCTGGATTTTGTTTTCATTGGGTGACTGTTACGAGCAGAGTGAACAGTTGGGTATTATGTTACAGGTAGAAGGTTTTGGAATTTTTTTGACTTAGGAGAAGCACCCATAGTTTGAAGAAATACCTTTTGGTTTCACTTTTGCAGAGCTCTTGGCTGAAGCTGGATGTGTAAGACAGTTGCTTCAAAATAACAGAATAGAAGTAGTTTAGAACTGTTAAAAAATAATTTACTTTAGCGTAAGGAATCAGTTTGAAAATTCCAAATCACAAATGCTTGGTTAAAATCTTGAACCAGTTATTTGAAGCTGAGAGAGTCCAAGCTCAGTTCCATTTAAACTCAAGGAAGAGGCTCTTGGATTGTCTAGGCTGGGAATTGAAATCACAATTAAGCTAAGTCCTATAGAAGTGATAGAGTGGGACTTCTGTCTGGAATGATGAGAGTAAAGGAGTGCTTTTGGGATTAACAGGATTTTATTTTACAGCATGTTTCAAAATCCTTAAACTTGTATTTATGAAAATAGTTTGGTTTATTCTATGTTGTCTTCAATTCTTTTGCATCTTAAACTTCTATTTTATTGTTAAAATCAAATTTGCAACATTGTGTGTTTGTGTTTCCAGGAAAGCCCATTCATTAAAACCAAAACAACAAAATGTGATCCACTGAGTTCAGTCTGGAATCTGATTTGTCCAGTATTAACAATAATTGGGATATTGTAAACTACAAGAACAACAGGGGCATCTCCAGCAATTGCATATATCCAATAACCATGGTTCCTGCCAAGATGGATAACATAAAATCTAACCCATGTCTTGATTGTTGTGTACAGTTCTGGGAACTGTATATAATGAAAGTTATGTTGGTCTTGGGAAGGAATGGCACACAGATTAAATAAAATGCTACAATAGCTCCAAGGGCTAGATTACAATAAAAAATTACATAACCTGAAATATGGCAAATGGTTTGAATGAAGCTTTTGGGAAAGTACATGTAGTTCTTATATAACGCAATGGTTGCATTCTTATACAAACCCAGAGTATAGAGAAATCACGCTTTAGAAACAACACTTAAAGTGTTGCCGATGCAATCGTGTTACAACCAACACGTTTAAAAGTTCGCTCTTTAGAAACAGTGTCCCCAATTCATTAATCATGTTGCAGCGAATTCACATTAATCAAATGCACGCTTTAGCAGAACAACCTGTAAATGATGGTGCAGATGGAGAGAAACTGTTTCTACCTGTGGGTGAGCATATTGCAGAGTAGTATCACCTTGAAACGATGAATAATGAATGTTTGAATTAACCAAGATTCTCTATATTTTCCATTTCACTAGACCTAACAATGATCTTGAAACATATTTCACAGGCACATGTTGAACATTAGCTGGGAAGGTAAAGACTTCTCTTTCAATGAGGATGGCTATTTGGTGAGACCATCGATGGCTGTGGTCACACTGAACCGAAGCAGATTTTGGGAAATGGTGAGTATTAGATGAATATTTTTATGATAGCGACCTGGTCAAGAACAGTCTGAATTATCCCCCAGTGATGTATTCAGTGTACATGGTTCAAATTGGTTAGTCTGTGTATGTGTTTTGTGGTGATAATATTCATAAAAATTAAAGTCAGAACATGAGGAGTGTTTGTTTCTACAAAAGATTAACCACTTAAGATTTAAATGCTTGAAGTGTGCATGAATGAAGACTATATTATATTGTTTCTTTGATCTGCACATGGTTCCTGAGATCTGCCCATGTTGGATAGTAGCTGATTAGCTATGCAGTTGCCATGGAGAGTATGGGTGTGGGAAGTGAGCATGAACAGGCATGGAGAAGGCAGAAGGAATGGATAAAGGGCAAACAGCATTCAAAATAATTGTTACAAAGTTTCAGAGAACTGAGGTGGACTTTCTAATCAGCCCACCTCAGCACTCACCTGCCCAGCGGCTGCCTAGGAAACGCTTCTGGGGTGCATTCTATCTCTGCCCCCTTGGGTGGAAATTGGGTTTACAGACACCTTTAAACTAAGGCAGGTCTGCTAAGCGAGGAAATTTTAATCTTGAAGAGGAGGAGTTTGAATGAAGAAGAGTCATACCAGACTTGAAACGGTAACTCTGATTCTCTCTCCCCAGATGCTGCCAGACTCGCTGAGTTTCTCTAGCATTCTGTGTTCATTTCAGATTTCCAACATCTCCAATATATTTTCTTTATATGGAGATTTTAATGCCTGTCCAAGGGCACATCTCACCATCACTGGGATTCAACTAGTCACCACATGAGGAAACCAAAATAAAACCAAATTGCATCAAAAATATTCACAGCCTGCTCAAGGAATTTAACATTGGGATGGGATGTACTGAGAGTCACCTCCTGCCCTTTCTTTGACCTCTCCAGCCTTAGCTAGTGACTCCAGCCCACCTTCAGTCATCTTTAGTATGGGATAGGTCTCGGGTGGGTACGCTACTGTCAGCTGCCATTTTTGCCAGTGGCTCTAACAGGCAATGGGGAAGGTGTCTGTGATGAGAACTGGAATTCCCAAGAGTCCTAAATTCCGGGAAGGATCAATGCTGGCCAGTTAAGTGCTTGATGATCCTTCTCAAATCGAGCATCAATAGTGGCAGAATAAGGCTCTTTAAATAAACATTAAATGCCCACTTAAGGACTTCAATTAATGTTGGAGTATGAGGCTGTGTCCTGAGCCTTCCTGCCTTGGACTTAATCAGGCAGACATAGGAAGGAAACAGAGTCATTGCCTCACATCCGATTAATGTTTTGCCATCCAGCAACATCAGCTTTCCCTGATGATATTCTGAGAATTCAGTGTCAGTGATATACCTCTGATTTTCATTCCCCAATTTGCTTCCCTGACCATTATCATTCTTAATCTCCAGATCCTGTCCCACCCATCATCATTCTTGCTCCCTAGTGCAAACCTTCCTTCACCTTATAATCATTCCTTAGTTTAAGTCTAATTTTTCCCACTGGTGTCATCAAGAACCAGTGACAGTGACTCTACCTATGATTCTCAATACCAAATTATTTCTCATCCTAAGATTCTCATTTCCCAGTGTAAATATCTCTCCATTATCTTTCCCAGTCCCAGTGTACTTCATTCTTCAAGATCAATCTCAGTTGCCAGCGCAGTGACACCTTATTTATATCTCTATCCCTTTTATTAATTCCATTCTCCATTGAACTTTCCACCCCATTAAAATTCTCATTCTCCAACAATATTCTGTCACCATTTCATTCACATTTAATAGTGTATGAATTTCCCATAGAAATTCAACTTAAATTACAATAAACAACAGATTGCATGTATGCATACTGTTGTAACAGTTCAGAATTAGGTCTCTGAAACACCTTACAGTTTTTATGTGATTAATTAACTGTACTGTGGTATTCATTGTGTAAACAATTTTTTATCTTTTTATCACTACACTCCAGAAATAGCAATAAATCAGTGAATCTAATGCAAATGCAAGTACAGTAACATCAGAATAACAACAATGGTTAGACTAAAATGTCATTAAGCTGTTTTCTATCTCGACTTTAACTTGACTACGCTGCCCTCAGCATTTAGAATATTGTGATCAGTTTTGGGTCCCATAGATGAGGAAGGATGTGCTGGTGTTGGAGGGGATCCAGAGGAGATTTCCAAGAATGATCCCAGGAGGGGCATGTCAGGAGCAGTTGAGGAATCTGTGTCTGTACTTGATAGAGTTCAGAAGGATGAGAGAGGTTCTAATTGAAACTTACGGAATACTGAGAGGCCTGGATTGTGTGGTCATGAAGATGATATTTTAACAAGGAGGAGAGATTAGGACCCGAGGGCACAGCCTCAAAGCAAAGGGATGACCCTTTACAACTGAAATGAGGAGGTATTTCTTCAGCCAGAGGGTGTTTAATCTGTGAAACTCATTGCTGCAGAAGGCTGAGAGGTCAAGTCATTGAGTGTGTTCAAGACAGAGATAGCTAGGTTCCTGATTAGTAAGGGGGTAAAGGGTTACAGGGAGAAGGTATGAGAATGGGAAATATATCAGCCACGATTAAACAGCGGAGCAGATTCAAATGAGCCAAATGGCCGAATGCTGCTCCTATATCTTATGGTCTTAATCTAAGTTTCATTTTCCAATAGTGACTAGACAAATATAGTCGAGACCATCAAATATGGGCTGAACAATTCAAGCACATTCCATGTTTGTGCAGATAAACCTATACCTCGGTCTCGACAGAAAACAGTTTTAACTCATCCTGAACTGGTCCCGCAGGCTACTTGGATAGTGTGAAGTTGCTTAAGTGTATGTAATGACAAATCTTCTCTCTGTCCTTCCTGCCAGGAGTTATCTGTAAAATCATAGCTTGTTCAATCGCACTGTACAGTTGTTCAGGGAATGAATGACAACAAAACTGATGCATACATCAAATTATATACACATAATCAAGCACATCCCACATCCACAATTATAGATTTGTTTAACCAATGAAATTCAACTCTATAAGAGCAAGTTTGTTCTTAATCACAAATTAAACTAAAATTGCCCTGAAGGTAGTATCACAGATAGCATTGTCAAACCTTGAATAAAATTCCAGATCAATTTCTGAGTAGGACCAACCAATATACACAATGCATACATTAGAATCTCCATGGCCCAGAGTAGAACTAGTCCTTTCTATATTCCCTGCAGTTAAGAAGAATGAGGGGAATCTAATTAACCTACTATTACAGTCTCATTGAAATTTTCTGGTCTGTGCTCTTTAACTTCGTTTCTCATTTTCCTTACCCTTTTGTTGCATATCAATAAACCTCTCATAACATTTATATGCTGTGAAAAACCTGCTCTTAATTCCATATGTCACTCCATATTCATCTACACCAGTTCTTTTCTCACGTCCTGTAACTTCATCAGGTATCCATTAAACCTCTAAAGGTCATGTTACCTTTATGACCTCTCAAGGGAATTGAAGATTCATGATCAGACTGTCAGCTTGTCCACCCAAGTGTACTTCTCTCAATCTCTGCATTTTTGAAAGGCTCTGCCTACTATTTTGAAGTAATAAGTGAGTGAAGAATGAAAAAGGCTTTTAATTGCTCTTCGACTTTATCTAAAATCACCACTAGTACCATCTGGTTCCAAACTCTAAAGGCAGAGAAGGTAAAGGAGTTGCAGAAGGGAATGATGTTCCATTACAACCTTATCAACATTTAGATCTTGGGATCCTGTGGACTCTACTGTGCTTTATTCATATCTATCTCCACTGAGAAAGCTTATCCCATCATCTACTGCCCCTCCATCCCCATCACTGGATGCAGGACAATAGAGCCCATTCTAATCTACCTGAGTTTCTGCCAATTTATTCTTCTCTAAATAACCCAGTTCTTAACCTATTTATTAGCGAGAGACTAATCCAGATTCAGAATCGTGTTGTCTGCTCCAAGTGTCTTGAATCATCAAGTTTTCACAGTCTCCTTCATGGCCTTCTTCCTCATTTTGAATCTTGTTTATTTCTGGCTTCTGCCTCTGTTCCTGATTTCTATGTTTCCAGCATTAGACACTGATACACCTAATTAAACAGTTTCCACTAAGATTGTTGTCTTTCTCTCAATCCTCCTCTAATTAGTTCATTATCTATTCCACAGAACCCCCCCGCCTTACATTTAAATCAATTTATTATGAAATGATTAGACTTTTACTGGAATGTCTCCTGATCTTCCCATCATCAACTGGAAATCCCTTCAGGTTGTGATTTTTAAGAGAACAGCAGACCTAGTCACACAAATAGACAAACAGGTGTCTTAGAAAAACTTTCACAAAACAATTACAAGTTCATAAAATTTGGAAATTTTCAAGACGATAAACTGCTTTCTACATCAAATTCATTTTGTTACTTAAACAACAGATTTATATACTGAAATTGTAATAAGAGATCCTTATTGAGATGTCATATTCACAACAGCCATATGATTGCTATAATACAATGAATTGCTCATCAGGTGCTCCATTTTTATCTTTCATGCATCCCATAAATAAATCGTAGTGAAACAAAAAAACATACAAATGACAGCAGAATAATGACAAGGACTCAGCAGAACACATATAACTTCTTAATCTCTTTCAATAATCGTGTTAATATGATTGCATCATCACCTTATTTTCAATCCCTTTCTGCAAACACATTAGTGTCGAATTGGCTTATTCCAAATTATCACAGACCATTACAAACCATTGAGTGAAGTTCAAATATTTTATTACCCTGCTTGTCTCTAGAGATACATTTGTCTTCAACTCCCCGATGCGGTACATCATAACTAACAGAAAGTAGTTTGACTCATTGTGTGCTGGTTCCACACATTGACCATGATATTGATATATTCAGATTGTGGGATTGCCTGTCACACATATTTCTTTCTCATTTGATTCTCATTCTGCAACTTCATTATTATCTCATTAACAGCCTCATTTGCTCATGCCAGTGTTAGACAACCTATAATTCACATTTTCCACTGTACTACTCACTCCAATAGGACTCTGACATTCTTGGCAAAACCTCACCTGACTATTCCCCAGATTCATTCTTTTCCCACTATCAATCCATTTGCAAGTGTCAGTGTAGCACCATAAACCCTTCCCATATCAGTCACGGTCATTCTTATTGTCCAGTGCCAGCACTTCTCCACTATTCTCATTCTCTTGCATAACTCTCTATCATTATGAAGATTGAATAAAGAGAAATTATAATGGCTGGACGGTTAGATTTGAGGTGACTGCCACTCTTTGCATATACTGAGAGTTAAATGTAAAATCTCTCCACGCATCTACAGGTTGGAAGATGGGAAAATGGCTTGATAAGAATGAAATATCCAGTGTGGCCAAGATATGGAAAATTCCAGCAACCTGTAACTGACAGTGCCCATTTAACTGTTGCCACATTGGAGGAGAGGCCATTTGTGATTGTGGAAGAAGCAGATCCTGAAAATGGAGCGTGTGTACGGAATACTGTCCCCTGCAGGAAGCAAGCAAACCTGAGTGAAAGGTAAGGAGCTTCATTTTGTGATGTAGGTAATAAACTGGTGCAATGCCTACAGGAATCACAGGCTCACAATTACATGGATTTAAAAGTCTAGTGATGACTGTGGAACTCTTGATGATTTTTTTGGAAAAACCCAACTGGTTCACTAATGTCCCTTAGGGAAGGAAACTGCCATCTTTATCTGGTCTGGCCGACAAGTAAGTACAAGGCATTCATTTGTCTCAACTACTATAGAGTGAAAAAGGAATGAAATCAGATGTACCACTTGACATCAACAAACAACTTGATATAGACATAGTCACAGGATAATTTGTTACACAGAATGTTCTCGACATCATCATTCCTGTGGAAAAGGACATACCCAGCAGAGGCAATAGAGCCATAAGGATACTGCTATAGGAGTTCTTAACATTCTACATCCAATGAGGTCTCATGGCATCAGGTCATACATGGGAGAGAGAGCCTGCTACTGGTCACCATGTCCCTCACTCCCCATACCACGTCCCCACATTCTACCAACACCCCCCCACTGACCAACATAGAGATCAGTGATCCTCCATGTTGACCAATACTTGGAAGAAGCACTGAGGATCACAAGACTGGGAGATTTACATGTAATGGAAAGGCATGGACTGATTAGGAATAGTCAGCATGGCTTGTGCATGGGAAATCATGTCTCATGAATTTGATTGAGCTTTTGAAGGATTTTTGAGGGAAGAGCAGTAGGCGTGGTCTATTTGGACTTCTGTAAGGCATTCAACAAGGTTCCAACAAGGTAAGATCTCAGAATACAGGGAGAACTAACCATTTGGATACAGAACTGGCTTGAAGGTAGAAGACAGAGGGTTTTAGTAGAGGGTTGCTTTTCAGGCTGGAGGCCTGTGAGCAGTGCAGTGCTGCAAGGATCGGTGCTGGGTTCACTACTTTTTGCCATTTATATAAATGAATTGGAAGTGAGCATAGGAAGTATAGTTAGTAAGTTTGCAGATGACACCAAAATTGGAGGTGAAGTGGACAGCGAAGAAGGCTACCTCACAGTACAACAGGATCTTGATCAGTTGGGCAAATGGGCTGAGGAGTGGCAGATGGAGTTTAATTTAGATAAATGTGAGGTGCTGCACTTTGGAAAAGCAAACCACTTAATGGTAAGGTCCTGTGGAGTGTTGTTGAACAAAGAGACCTTGGAGTGCAGGTTCATAGTTCCTTGCAAGTGGAGGATAATGAAGGTGGTGTTTGGTATAATTTCCTTTATTGGTCAGAGCATTGAGTATAGGATTTGGGAGGTCATGTTGTGGTTGTCCATGATATTGGTTTGGTCACTTTTGGAATATGCACACAATTCTGGTCTCCTTCCCATTGGAAGGGTGTTGTGAAACTTGAAAGGGTTCAGAAAAGATTTAGATTAGATTACTTACAGTGTGGAATCAGGCCCTTTGGCCCAACAAGTCCACACCGACCCTCCGAAAAGCAACCCACCCAGACCTATTCCCTTACATTTGCCCCTTCACCTAACACGGTGGGCAATTTAGCATGGCCAATTCACCTAATCTGCACATCTTTGGACTGTGGGAGGAAACCGGAGCACCCGGAGGAAACCCACACAGACACAGGGAGAATGCGCAAACTCCACACAGACAGTGGCCTGAGGCAGGAATTGAACCTGGGTTCTGGCACTGTGAGGCAGCAGTGCTAACCACTGTGCCACCATGCCATCCACTGCCACCATGCCGCCCACATGGATGTTGCCAGGTTCAGAGGATTTGAGCTAAAGGGAGAGGCTGAATAGGCTGGGGCTGTTTTCCCTGGAGCATTGGAGGCTAAGGGGTGACCTTATAGAGGTTTATAAAATCATGAGGGGCATGGATAGGATAAATAGACAAAGTCTTTTCCCTGGGGTGGACGAGGTTTAGGTTGAGGGGGGAAAAGATGTAAAAGGGACCTAACGAGCAACGTTTTCACACAGAGGGTGGTGCATGTATGGAATGAACTGCCAGAGGAAGTGGTGGAGGCTAGTACAATTACAGCATTTAAAAGGCATCTGGATGGGAATATGAATAGGAAGGGTTGAGAGGGGGTATGGAAAGTGGGACTAGATTAGGTTAGGATATTTGGTCAGCATGGATAAGTTGGACCGAAGGATCTGTTTCCATGTTGTATACCTCTATGACTCTATAACTACCTCAGCAACATGACTACTGATCAAGCTGGTCGGGTCCTAAAGGATACAGCTGCGAGACTTCGTCTGCAACAAGTGGTGAGGGAGCCAAGAGGGAAACACATAGCTCAGCAACTTCTTTGTTGCATCTGTCCGTGACAGTATTGATAAGATTGACCACCATACAGCCTGTGTGGAGGTGAAGATCTAGTTTGACATTGAGAATACTTCCATTGTATTGTCTGGCACCATCACCATGCTTAATGGGACAGACTTTGAACAGATTTGGCAACTCAAGACCGTGAATCCAGGAGGTGCCCATGAGCAGCAGCAGAATTTAACTGTGACACAATCTGCAACCTCATGGTTCATTATACTCCCCAAACTACCATTATCATCAAGCCAGGGGATCAATGCTGGTTCAATGAAGAGTGCGGGAGGGTATGTATGGAGCAGTCATACTTTAAAAATGAGATGCTAACCTGATGAAGCTACACAACAGGAATGCCAGAACTGTAAGCAGCATGCGATAGGTAGGGACAAGTGATTCCACAGCCAATGCATTTGATCAGAACGCTGCAATCCTGCCATATCCAACCATGAGTGGTAATAGATAATTAAACAACTCATAGGGAGGCAAACATCCCTATCCTCATTGATATGCTAAGCTTCCCCATCAAAGAAAAAGACAAGACTGATGCACTCATAACAACCTTCAGTCTGAAGTGCCAAGTTAATGATCTATCTCACTCCTCCAGAGCCCCTGCCATTACAAATGACAGTCTTTAGCCAATTCAATTCCCTCCATGAGGTATCAGGAAATGGTTGGAGGCACTGGATATTGCAAAGGCTATTGGCCTTGACAATATTCCAGCAATAGTAATGAAAATTGTCTGCTGGAACTTGCCCACCCTGAGCCAGCTATTCCAGTATAGCTACAATACTGGCATCCAGCCAACAATGTGGTGACAATGTCCTGTATACATAAAAACAGAGCAAATCCAACCAGGCCAAATATCATCCTCTCAGTCTACTCTGGATCATCAGTAAAGTGATGGAGGATGTCAACAACAGTGCTAACAAGCAGCACTTGTTTAGCAATAATTTGCTCAGTGACTCTTGGGTTGGGTTCTGCCAGGGCCACTGAGCTCCAGGCCTCATTACTTCCTTGGTTCAAACATGGACAAAGGATCTGGACTCTTCACAGAGGTATGGTGAGATTGACTGTCTTCAACCGAGTGTAGGATCAGAGACCTAGCAAAACTCAAGTCAATGTGAATCAAAAGGAAAAAAAATCTCTGCCGGTTGTAATCATGTTTGACACAAAAGGAAGATGGTTGGAGTTGTTGTTGGTTTGTCATCATAGATCAAGGACAACTCTGCAGGAATTCTTCATTCTAGTGTCCTAGGTTCAACCATCTTCAGCAGGTTCATCAATTACCTTCCTTCATTATAAGGTCAGAAGTGGGGATATTTGCTGGTGACTGCAGCAAGACCTGGACAATATCCAGGTTTGGACATGCAAATGAAAAGTGACATTCATGCCACACAAGTGTCAAGCAATGACCATCTCAAGAAAGAGAGAATGAAATCATTGCCAGTTGATGACAATCACCATTAGCATTACCATTACAGAATCTCCCACCTTTAACATTCTGGGAGTTCGAGTTGATCAGAAACTGAACTGGACTAGCCATGTATGTATTGTGGCTACAAAAGCAGGTCAAAGGCAAGGGAATCCTACAGCAAGTAACTCACCTTCAGACTCTGCAAGATACTTGTCATTGTAGACTCACCTCCTTCAGTACCCTCTAAGTTTTATTTTTATTTGTTTATGTGATATGGGCATCTCTGGCTGGGTCAGCATTTTTTGTCCATCCTTAATTTCCAGAAGGTAGTTAAGTGTTAACCACATTGCTGTGGGCCTGGGATCATATCAGGCCAGGTCAGATAAGGTTGGCAGTTACCTTCCCAAAATTGTGAACCAGATGGCTTATTACAACATTCAACAGTTATTTATACAGAGTCTATAGATGACTATGACACAGGTGGGACTTGAACCAAGGCCTTATGGCCTGGAGGTAGGGACAATACACTGCATTAAGAGCACTTATAGTGCAGTTGGGGCAGCAGGGTGGCTCAGTGGTTAGCACTGCTGCCTCACAACGCCAGGGTCCTGGGTTCGATTCCTGGCTCAGGCAATCGTCTGTGTGGAGTTTGCACATTCTCCCAGTGTCTGCGTGGGTTTCCTCCGGGTGCTCCAGTTTCCTCCCACAGTCCAAAGATGTGCAGGTCAGGTGAATTGGCCACGCTAAATTGCCCATAGTGTTAGGTGGATTAGTCATGGGTAAATGTAGGAGAATAGGTGGGTTGCTCTTCAGAGGGTCGGTGTGGATTTGTTGGGCCAAGGGACCTGTTTCCACACTGTAGGGAATCTAATTTAAAAAAAAACAACATTTTCCCATGACATATGTTAAGCTAACTGGTCTAGAGTGATTTTTTTTGTCTATTCTTTTTGAATAAGGATGTTACATTTGCAGTTTTCCAATCTGGTGGGACTTTTCCCAAAATCTAGGAAGACCATTACCTGTGCTTCCACTATGTCATTAACTACTTCCTTTAAAGTCCTAGGACACAACACAAAGTTCAGGGGATCTATTAGTGTTTAGCCCCATTAGTTTCCCTAGTACTTTCTCTCTAATCAGTTATTGTGTTTATTTGCTGTCCCACTTTGCGCACTTAATTGTTCAGTGGTTTTGTTAACGCAACTAATGTCCTCAACCATAAAACCTTATTCAATTCCTCTGCCATTTCCTGATTCCCCATTATTATTTCACCAGCCTCGTTATTTCAGGGGCCTATATTGAAGCTGGCCTCACTGTTGCCTTTTTAAGTATTTAAAGAAGCTCTTACCGTCCATTTTTATATTACTTGCCAGTTTACCCTCATTAACTATTGTCTCCCTCTTTATTCATTTTTGGTCATCTTTTGTTGATTTATATTTTTTTTCCCAAACCTCTAGTTTGCGACTAATCCTTGCCACATTACATGCTATTTCTTTCAACTTAATACTATTCTCAATGTCCTTGGTTAACCATGGTTGGTTTATTCCCTCCCTGTAGTCCTTCTTCCTCACTGGAATATAACGTAAAAGTGAGTTATGAACTGTTTCTTTAAACATTTGCCTTTGTTCCTCTAAGTGTGCAGAAGACTATGAAATTTTACAGAGGGATATAGATACTTTAAGTGAGTGGGCAAAGGTCTAGCAGATGAAGTACAATATTAATAAATGTGAAATCATCCATTTTGGTAGGAGTAACAGTAAAAGAACAATTATTTGAATAGTAAAAAATTCCAGCACACTGTTCTGCAGAGGGACCTGCTTGTCTTTGTGCACGAATCACAGAGGTTTGGTCTGCAGGTGCAACAGGTAATTAAAAAGGCAAATGGAATTTTGTCCTTCATTGCTAAAGGAATTGAGTTTAAAAACAGAGAGGTTATGTTGCAGCCATATAGGGCTGGTGAGGCCACACCTAGGGTACTGTGTGCAGTGTTTGGTCTCCTTACTTGAGAAAGGATGTACTGGTACTGGAGGGGGTGCAGAGGAGGTTCACTAGGTTGATTCTGGAGTTGAGGGGGTTGGTTTATGAGAAGAGACTTAGTAAATTGGGATTATATTCATTGGAATTTAGAAGAATGAGGGGGAATCTTATAGAAATATATAAAATTGTGAAGTGAATAGATAAAATAGAAGTAGAGAGGATGTTTCCACTGGTGGGTGAAACTAGGGCAAAAGGGCATAATCTCAAAATTAGGAGGAGCAGATTTAGGACTGAATTGAGAAGGAATTTCTTCACCCAGAGGGTCGTGAATCTGTGGAATTCCCTGCCCAGCGAAGTAGCGGAGGCTTCCTCAGTAAATGTTTTTAAAGCTAAAATAATGTTTTGAACAGTAAAGGAATTAAGGGCTATGGAGAAAGGGTAGGTAAGTGGAGGTAAGGCCCTGAAAAGATCAGCCATGATTTTATTGAATGGCACAGCAGGCTAGAAGGGCCAGATGGCCTATTCCTGCTCCTAGTTCATAAGTTCTTACGTTCTTATGTAACTATTTTTTTGCTAAATTCTTTTCCCAATCCACTCTAGCCAACACTGGCTTCATCGCTATGTGATTACCCTTATTTTTTACAAGCATGCAGTGGGGTGAAGATTAGTGGGAAGCCTTTAAAAACCAACAGAGGATAACCAAAAAGACAATAAGAGGGGAGATGATGAAATATGAGAGTAAGGGAGCTGGTGATATCTAAAAAAAAATCTTGCAATTTTCTTTTATATCTAAAAGGTAAGAAATAGGGAAGAGTGTATATTGGACCATTGGACTGCTGGAAAGTGAGCCTAGACAATAGGTAAAAAGGAAGAAATGGCAGAGAATCAGAATAGGTACTTTACATCGGTTTTCACAGTGCAAGACACTAGTAGCATACCAGAACTTCAAAAGAAAGCCAGGGGCAAAGTAAGTGTGGTGGGCATCACTATGGAGAAGTGATGGAGAAGGTGCTAAGGAAGCTTAAAGTTCTGAAGGTTCATAAATCACCTGGATCAGATGGATTACACCCCATTTGAGTTGGAATCATAGAATCCCGACAGTACAGACAGAGGCCATTCAGCCCATCAAGTCTTCACCAACCCTCCAAAGAACACCCCGCCTCCAACCATCCCCAAAACCCCACATTTAGGTGGCTAATCCACCTAACCTACACATCTTTGGACTGTGGAAGAAAACCAGAGCATCCATCAAAAACAGAAGTTAACTCGGGGAGAACATGCATTCTCCACACAGACAGTCACCTGAAGTTCGAATAAAACCCATGTCCCCGGCTGTGAGGCAGCAGTGTTAAACATAATATTACCATACCATCCTTATGCTCTGAAGGAGATGGCTGAGGATATTGTAGAGATATTTGTGGAGATCTTTCAGGAATAACTGGAGTCATAGAAGGTCTCAGATACCTAGATAATGGTCAACGTAACTCCTCTGTTTAAGAGGGGAGAGATGTAGAAGGTAGGAAATAATATCCTGACCTCAGTTGATGGTAAGATTTTAGAGACCATTATTAAGATGAGATTGCGGAGTGCTTGGAAGTGCATGGTAAAATAGGGCTGAGTCAGCATTTCTTCGTCATGATTTGGTCATACCTGACAAATCTGTTACAATTCTTTGAAGAAGTAATGTGCAAGTTAGACAAAGGTGAGCCAGTGGGTGTGATCTATTGGATTTTCAGAAGACCTTTGATAAGGTGCTGCACAGGAGGTTGCTAAATAAGATAAGAGCACATGCAATTACAGGCAAGGTACTGGAATGGATAGAGATTGGCTGACCGATAGGCAGCAGAGAGTGGGGATCAAGGAGAGTTTTTCAGGGTGACAGCAGTGATTAGAGGAGTTCCATAGGGGTCTGTGTTGGGAATGCAACTATTCACGTTACACATTAATAATCTGGATGAAGGAACTGAGGGGATTGTTCCTAAGCTTGCAAATGATAGAAACATAGTTGTAGGTGTGGTAGTGTTGATTAAGTAGGGAAGCTGCAGAAGGACTTAGTCAGGCTAGGAGAGTGGGCAAAGATGTGGCAGATGGAATACAATGTGGAAAAGTGTGAGGTTATGCACTTTGGTAGGAAGAATAGAAGCACAGATTATTTTCTAAAGATTAAAGGATTCAAAAATCTGAAACACGAAGAAACTTTGGAGTCAAAGTTCAGGATTCCCTTAAGGTTAACGTTGCAAGTTCCGTTGGTGGTTAGAAAGGCAAATGCAGTGTTAGCATTCACTTCAAGAGAATACAAGAGCAGAATTGTATTGCTGAGGCTGTATAAGGCTTTGGTCAGAATGCATTTAGAATGTTGTGAGCAATTCTGGGTCCCATATTTAACAAAGGATACACTGGAATTGGAAGGGAGCCAGAGGTGGTTTACAAGAATGATGCTGAGAATGAAGGGCTTATCATATGAGTAGTAGTTGAAGACTCTGGGTCTGACTCGATGGAGTGTTAGAAGGATTGGAGGATCTGATTGAAACTTTATACTGAGAGGTCTGGATAGTGTTGGTGGAAAAGGTGTTTCTACTAGTAGGAGAGACTAGGACCCAAAGAACCTCAGAGTGAAGGGACAATCCCTTAGAACTGAGATGAGGAGGAACTGCTTCAGCTAGAGAGTGGGTCTCCCTGCGATAGGAAGGATGTTGTGAAACTTGAAAGGGTTCAGAAAAGATTAACAAGGATGTTTCCAAGTCTGGAGGGTTTGAGCTATAAGGAGAGGCTGAATAGGCTGGGGCTGTTTTTCAAAGTTTGGGAGAAGATTTGTAGCTCGGGTGCTTGTTGTGGTTCTGTTCGCCGAGCTGGGAATTTGTGTTGCAGACGTTTCGTCCCCTGTCTAGGTGACATCCTCAGTGCTTGGGAGCCTCCTCTGAAGCGCTTCTGTGATGTTTCCTCCGGCATTTATAGTGATTTGTATCTGCCGCTTCCGGTTGTCA
This sequence comes from Chiloscyllium plagiosum, assembly GCF_037043375.1. Taxonomy (NCBI): domain Eukaryota; kingdom Metazoa; phylum Chordata; class Chondrichthyes; order Orectolobiformes; family Hemiscylliidae; genus Chiloscyllium; species Chiloscyllium plagiosum. The sequence goes on along the minus strand of NW_028270163.1, from coordinate 24,923,580 downwards.
GTTCCAGCTGTCCGCTGCAGTGACCGGTATATTGGGTCCAGGTCGATGTGCTTGTTGATTGAATCCAGGGCTGTTTCCCCTGGAATGATCTTGTAGACGTTTATAAAATCACGAGGGGCACAAATAGGGTGAATGGTCATGGTCTTTTCCCCAGGGTAGGAGAGTCCAAAACTAGAGGGTATAAGTTTAAGGTGAGAAGAGAAAGATAGAAATCCTAAGGGGCAACATTTTCATGCAGAGGATGATGCACATGTGGAATGAGCTGCCAGAGGAAGTGATGGAGGCTGGCACAGTTACAACATTTAAAAGGCACCTGGATGGGTACATGAATAGGAAGAGTTTAGAGGGTCAACTGCTGCAAATGGGGCTAGATTAGTTTAGGATATTTGGTCGGTGTGGACAAATTGGACCGAAGGGTCTGTTTCCGTGCTGTACATTTTTATGATTAATCTGTGGAACCTATGGCCAAAGAGGGCTGTGGAGGGCAAGTTATTGAGTGTATTTAAGACAGATACATTCTTGATTGGTAAAGGAATCAAAGTTTTTGGAGAGAACAGAGTTGAGAAATATGTCAACCACGATCGCATGGTGGAGCAGACTTCATATGCCAAATGGCCTAATTCTGCTATGTCCTATGGTTGTATCTGCCTTGTCATTAATACTACATCACCACCCATCCATTTCCAGATCCTTGCAATATCCAATCAGAATTGGATTGATCTTGCTTTTTGTAGCAGAACATACCTGGGACGTCTCCATAGTGCCGGTTAGATGTTTCCATTTCAGATGTATTACAGTAACTTGACTTTAGACATGATTAGTTCTGAAGGAAAAGTATTCACTACTATGGTTAAAATGTTGTAAAGGCCCATAGCATCCAGTGCCTTCAGTGATTTGCTTAATCTGTCTCAAAATTGTGATATGGAGAACCTCAGGGCAAAGCTGAGGTGCATTAACCATCACCACTTTTGGATGAAGGATAATGCAAATCTTTCAATCTTGCTTTTCATTGGTTTGTGGGCTCTTCAATCATTGAGAATGAGGATATTTCTGACATTTTCTCCTTTGTTTAGTTGTTGAATTATGATGAGATGTGGCAAGACTGCAGAAATGTAATCTTGGTCATGAGGTTGCTTAGCTGTGTCTCTGACACATTGATTTTATTAGTTAACCGGTATGTAGTCCATGTTCTAGCCTCACTGAGTAGGACCTCACTTCTAGATATGCCTTGTGTTGCTCCTGACATCGTCTTCTACTCTCTTCATTGATCCAGGGTTAGTACCTGAATACTGTTCTGCTGTTGCTGATGGCCCACAGCTGCATGCCTAACTCTAGGATGTAAGATCTGTTTTTAGCACAGTAAATGTGTTATACAATAGAGTGTATTGTTCTCAGTGTGAAGATTGGATTTTATCTCAAGAACAGCAAAGCGATCACTCTTGCCAATACTGACACAGAGGTTTCTTCCCCTATGACTGACCTGATATCTTGATACAGCCTGGGGGCTGGAATCAATGCTGAGGAATCCCATTCCCTCCAAACTTAGTTTTTCATTCCAGAATAAAATAAATAGCTGAGTTCAAATTCGCAGGCAGCCACCTAGGGTTTGAGATTATATGTCTGATCATGAGGCCAGGTCTCTGGACTTCTTAGTCTGTAACTTGTTGTGGAGCTTCTTAAAACTGTGCCAAGTCCTGATCTGTTGCGATGCATTGTCTTAACCTAAACATATTTCAGCATTGCAGAGACGTACACCAAGCTGTGCTGTAAAGGATTTTGCATCGACATCCTGAAGAAACTCGCAAAAACTGTCAAATTTTCCTATGACCTTTACCTCGTGACCAATGGGAAACACGGCAAGAAAGTTCGGGGAACCTGGAACGGAATGATTGGAGAGGTATGGAATTCATGTCTCCTCTGAGGAACAATGAAAAATAATCATCAATGGATGGGGCACGGCTTGGTGACACGGGCTTGGGAGGTTGAGGGTTGCAGCAGAATGGCAAGTGTGGGATCGAAGGTCAAGCTGTCATTGGGAGAACTTAAAGAATATTTAAACAGAAACCATGCAGCCAACAAATAACACATGCTCAAACTTCACAAGATGTTTATTTATTAAGCAACAATTACTAAATAACTATCAAATGCAGACAAATCAAAACAAACAAATATGAACCAGACACATAAAAACTACTGACACTACATATATAGATCAATCACTCTCAACATAATTCAAAAAAGTTACAAGAAACATAGATCATCACCTTCAATAAAACAAGACACTCACATTAAATACCATTTATTCGGGCCAAATAAATACTATTCGTTAAATACAGAAAAATAAACAAAACAAAAAGAAAATCACACTCACTTAACAGAATTACTCATTTTGTATAAATTCAGAGACCGTTGAAATAGAGGCCGGTTTCCCATCACCAGTTCACCCTTTTTTTAAAAACATGTGGAAAGTCCTGGACACTGGTCCACCTTCCTCAGAGTGTCAGGGTATCTGAGGCTCCCTGATTGGGGCCGTTAGAATATAAGTTCCCTGATTGAATGAGACTATGAGGTCAGTGAACTTATATTCTATGACCTCATTATTATCACTACATCCTTTAACTTAGAAAATGAAACCCAATCAATAGAGCACATTCACAATTAAGGGCCCCCAAATCAAATAAAGAAAAAATACTTTCATTCCGTCCATACAGACCACTCCACCAGATACATAACAACAACAGAAATTTGGACCACTTGTAGCAATTAAATGTGGGTAGTAATCAAAATATAAAATTAACTTGTACTCTATTAATATAAATCACTGATGCAAACTATGAGAAAGTGAAGACTGCAGATGCTAGAGAGTCAGAGTCAAAACGTGTGGCGCTGGAAAACCACAGCAGGTCAGGCAGCATCCGAGGAGAATCAACGTTTCAAGGGTAAGCCCTTCATCAGGAATTCCTGAACGTTATTCCTGAAACATCGACTCTCCTGCTCTTTGGATGCTGCCTGACCTGCTGTGCTTTTCAAGTGCCACACCTTTCAATTCTGATGAGGCAATTTTGTTTGAGGCAAGAAACAAGACAGACATAAACCAAGCATCTCCAGGCCAGTCCGTCAAATGTTGGTGATGGAGGAATTAATGGAAGCTAATATCAGAGACAAAATACATTTTCATTTGCAACAACACTATTTACTCAAGGAATACAGCTGTGGATTTGTTAAAAGAAATAACATCTGACTAAGTGGATCAAATGTTTCAACAGAGGGGGTATTGCAGTAGCTGTTGCATGTATGGACCCTCAGAATATGTTTTAAAAAGTCTCAAAGGATGATTGCTAAGGCAGAAGCCTATCGAATTAAGAGTTTTGACAAAGAAAAAAACCCTCTAGTGAAGGAATCATTAACCAAAAACCATAATTATAAAAGTATTTCAGACATTTGGATCTGGAATTCTTTACCCAAAAAATAGGAGGCAGATAAATAAATATATTTTTAAAAGCAGTTGGATGCATATTTTAGGGTGACAAAATTGCAGGATGATAGGCAAATGAAAAGGACATGGGACTAAATGCAATGCTCTAAGAGCCAGCATTGGCATGATGGATTGAATGACTTCATTTGGTGATTAACTCGTCTAATAAAGATAGACCATTGACACCTAGTCAATACAAAACCCCTTACACTCAGCAAATACAAACTCTTCATATTTACTCTAAGTCTACTCACATTAAACCAGTAGAAAACACTCACTCCAAATAAATGCTGATCAGTTTCATCCTTATATTTACCCCATTTGGTCCTTTATTTCCCACTTTAGGTTTTCTACCAGAGAGCAGACATGGCCATCGGATCTCTCACCATCAATGAAGAGCGCTCGGAGATTGTGAGTTTTTCTGTCCCCTTTGTGGAAACAGGAATCAGTGTGATGGTGGCCAGGAGCAATGGTACTGTCTCCCCATCAGCTTTTCTTGGTGAGCAGCATGGTGTTGTGAAGAGTTTGTACTGATAAAACTGTGCAGCAAATGGGTCAACATCAGGTCATAGTTGAAAATGTTGTCATGAAGTCGGCCACAAGGGAAAAAAAAAATCTGCTGTTTTCAACTTATTCACAAGAAATTTTGAGTGTGATTGCCCAGGTTGATTGCCGTACCTTTGTTTTATTAAATATTTGGGGATGAAGAGTATGAGGGTATTAGTGTTGAGATCAAAGATTTCCAATGATGATAATGGTTCAGGCAAGGATTTATCATTGTGCTGGTTTCTATAATAGGAGCTGCATCATTCATTAATTGGGATGTCATAGGTGTGCAATGGATTGAGGTCAAAAATTGAAGTCAGGTGTCAATCATCAAAGAGTCAGATCTATAATTATGTTAAAGGTTGATGATTGAGACTAGTGAGTAATTGGGGTCAATGTTCAGCATTCAAGGACTGGGAGTTAATGGTCAAGGACTGGAGTGAGTGATTGGGGACTGGGAACAATGATTTGAAACAAACTGCAATAATCAAACATGATCAGTGATGTGGTCTGGGATCAGTATTCATAGGTCAGGGGTCAGTGTTCGGAGTCTGGGGTCAGTTTTTGGGATCACGGGTCAGTGATCAGAATTGGGATCAGTGATTGAGCTAAAAAACAGTGAAGGTGTTAAAGATGGATCTGGCTACCTTTGTGAGGTTTACAAAATTAACAATTAGATGTGGTTGATAGGAATTTGATTTCATGCATAGGAGTGTTCTCTGAGCTAATGCATTGAGACATTTCAGTTTGCAGGTTGAGCTTTGCAGGAAGTGAATGCATGCTGATTGAGTAATTAGAAAGTTCATGACTGCTTGTTGAAGACACTCAGCTGCCATTTCTCTCTCTGCAGAACCTTACAGCCCCGCAGTGTGGATGATGATGTTTGTGATGTGTCTGACGGTGGTTGCTCTCACAGTCTGTCTATTTGAGTACTTCAGTCCCGTTGGATACAACAGAAACCTCATGAATGGCAAAAGTAAGTTGTAGTGAGATATAATGATTGGAATGAAACATAGGAACTGCAGGAAACCATTCAGCCCATCATGCCTGTTCCACCACTCAAATCAATCATCATTGGTCTGTGTCTCAACTCCATTTAGCCATATTTCATTAGCCTTTTCACTGATCATCTGATTGTGCAATCTCTCAAAATTATACTATTTAGTTTATATTGTCTCCACACCTTAGACCCATAAACAGCCTATTCAGACACACCTTTGGAACAGATGGGAATTTAATGCAGGCTTTTTGACCAAGAGGTAGAAATACCACACTATTCCACAAGAGCCTTACAAAACCTGAATACTGGCTCCAAGGCCCTCAGCACACAATATTTGCTGCAGTTTGTTAGTGATTCCATTTTCTGAGTGTGGTTATCAGTGCACCTATCCCATCATTCACTGGAGTATATGTCCATGGCTTATCTTCTTTTTGGAAGATCGGATTCTAACATGGTGTAGTAGGAATTATTGAATTGCCCCAATAGACAGCTGACATGATTCAGTGGGTCAAATGGTAATGTTTCTGTGTTATAACCAATGACAACAGATATCACTATTCCCAATAGGAAGATCTATTGCAGCAACATAAACTGGAATTGTGTGACAGGACCATGCAGAAGCCCTGATGAAGTTCACTCTGCGCAAATCTGATTGGCAATTACCCCCCATTTGAATTCTCTGAAAACATCTCCAACTCTGGATTAGGGTCAGAGGCTTCAGATAATTTTGAGTCACTTGCCTGAAAAGGTTACAGGAACAGTCACCACGCCCACCCTTCTGTATCCTGGAACATGCAATGCCAACACAGAGATCCAAAACATCACATTGCTCCATATGATCTGATAGCAATTCTCTTCTCCCAACCTCTCTGCACCCCATCATCTCCCATAGACTCTTCAGACCCACTTTTCCAAACATGAACCTTGACCTATTTGGACCCAACACATCACTCCTTGCCAACCAAGCACTCTTAAACCCCTCCCACCCACCTAACACTTTATCCGTCTCCAGCATCTACTCCCCAGCGCATAACCCATCTGCCACCCTATCTGCATTTTCAACCATCTGATACCTGCACCCACCCAGCACCTCACTATCACTTCAATACTTACCTTCTCTCAGTAGCTGTGAAAATGGTTTAAGGATCTTTAAGCCACAGAATACAGCAGTTAGTGCTGGAGAAGGAGTGGCTATGTGAACTCTTGGAGAAAGTGAGGACTGCAGATGCTGGAGATCAGAGTCGAAAGTGTAGTGCTGGAAAAGCGCAGCAGGTCAAGCAGCACCAGAGGAGCAGGAGAATCAACGTTTCGGGCGTAAACCATTCATCAGCCCTTCCTGATGAAGGGCTTATGTCCAAAACGTCGATTCTCCTGCTCCTCGGATGCTGCCTGACCTGTGCTTTTCCAGCACTACACTCTCGATTATGTGAATTCGTGGTCTTGACTGCACTATTTCACAGGCCCCTGGGCAAGGAGTTTGCTTGGAAAGCTTTTCCAAAGGTAAATCAACAACCTTTAGTATGGTCAAGGTTGGAATCCTTAGGTCTGAAGATTTGAATCTAACATTCATCTCCATACTTATGTTTGTGGTTTACAGAATTTAAAAATAAGCGTATGTTTAGGCGCAATACCAGGGCTTTCTTCAAGTGTATTTCTTGCAGTTATTCCTGCAGGTGGTGTATGTACAAATGATATACTGTTAGATTCGGATACATGCAGTAGTGTAGTAGAGAGTGAGATGGCAGCTGGATACTGATGTACAGGTCCACATAATATAGCTCTGGATACTTCTCTACATGACAATATAACATTCCTCTTTCTTTAAAAAATAAAAAAAAAACCTGCCTATCCCCACTTTAACTGTTTTCAATGTTGGAGCATCCACAACCTTCTGATGTAGCAAATTCCAAAGATTCACTACATACTGAATGAAGTAATTTCTCTGCATCTCAGCCCCAAATGATCACCCCTCTACTCAACTGTACCCTGAGACTATGCTCTGTGTTTTAGATTCCCTGACCAGTGGAAACAATGTTCAGCATCCAACCAACAAACCCCTTCAGAATCCTTACATTTCAATGAAATAGGCCCTAATTCTTCTAAACTCCAGAGTATAGGTTCAATTTACTCAGCATCTTATTATTGGACAAACATTATCTCTAGGACTAATTTAGTGAACCTTTGTTATGCTGTGTCCGATGCAAGTGTGTCCTTTTGCAACTTTAGAGACCACAATTGCACATAGTACTTCAGATGCAGCCTAACCTGCACAATGTTAGCAATACTTATTTATTCCTGCACAGCAATCCCCATTCAATACAGACCAACATGCATTATGCATTCCTAATTGCTTGCTGTACCCTATCAAAACTAGGATCAATGAGAATCTGGGGGAAACTCTCATACCTGGCACATAGGAAGATTGTTGCGGTTGTTGGAGGTCAGTCCCCTCAGCTCCAGGACATCTCTGCAGTTCTTAGGGTAGTGTCCTACGCCCAATGATCTTCAGCTGCTTCAAAGACCTTCCCTCCATCATAATGTCAAAAGTGGAGACGTTCACTGATGATTGCACAATGTTCAGCATAATTTGCAACTCCTCAGATACTGAAACAGCCCATGTTAAAATGCAATGAGAGCTGCATAATATCCTGACTTGAGTTAACAAGTAGCAAGTAAAACTCATGCCACACATATGTCAGGCAATGACCATCTCCAATAAGAGACCATCTAACCGTTGATTCTTGACATTCGCTGGCATTACTATCACTGAATTCCCCACTATCAAAATACTAGGGGTTACCATTGACCAGAAATTCAACTGGTCTTGCAAGTAAATACAGTGGCTATAAGACCAAGTCAAAGCCTAGGAATACTGCAGTATGTAACTCCCTAAAGCCTCCCATCTATAAGACACAAGTCTGAATATGATGCAATAGTCACCACTTCTCTGGATGGGTGCAGCTCCAACAATATTTATGAAGTTTACACCATGCAGGACAAAACAGTCTGCTTAACTGGCACCATATTCAGAAGTTGAGAGTGTGGTGCTGGAAAAGCACAGCAGGTCGGGCAGCATCCGAGGAGCAGGAGAATTGACATTTCAAGAAAAAGCCCTTCAACAGGGATGAGGCTGTGAGCCGAGGGGGTGGTGAGATAAATGAGAAGAGGGTGGGGCTGTGGGGGGTAGCGCAAAGGTAGCTGAGAGTGCGATAGGTAAAGGGAGATCGGGGTAATGGTGATAGGTCAGAAAGGAGGGTGGAGTGATAGGTGGGAAGGAAGATGGACAGGCAGACAGGTCATGAGGGTGGTGCCGAGTTGGAAGGTTGGAACTGGGGTAAGGTGGAGGGAGGAGAAGTGAGGAAACTGGTGAAATCCACATTGATGCCATGGGGTTGGAGGGTCCCGAGACGGAAGATGAGGCGTTCTTCCTCCAGGCAACAGGTGGTAAGGGAGTGGCGATGGAGGCGGCCCAGGACATGCCTTCCTCCCACCTTATCCCAGCTCCAACCTTCTAACTCGGCACCGGCCTCATGACCTGTATTACCTGTCCATCTTCCTATCCATCTATCCGCTCCACCCTCCTCTCTGACCTATCACCATTACCCCACCTCTATCTACCTATCACATTCTTTCACCCAGCCCCACCCCTTACCATTTATCTCTCCACCCCCGATGATCTCAGTCTCATTCTTGATGAAGGGCTTTTGCCCAGAACGTTGATTCTCCTGCTCTGTGCAAGTTGCCTGACCTGCTGTGCTTTTCCAGCACCACACTTTTGACTCTAATCTCCAGCATCTGCAGTCCTCACTTTCAACATATCCGTAAGTGTCCACTCTTTCTACCACTGACGTTCAGTAGCAACACTGTGTACCCGCTACAGGATACACAGCAGATATTCATCAAAGATCCTTAGACAAAACCTTCCAAATCAACAACCACTTCCATTTATAAGGACAAGGGCAGCGGATATATGGAAACACCACCACCTTCAAGTTTCCCTCCAGACTACTCTGGGCGGCACGGTAGCACAGTGGTTAGCACTGCTGCTTCACAGCGCCAGAGATCCGGGTTCAATTCCCGCCTCAGGCGACTCTCTGTGTGGAGTTTGCACATTCTCCCCGTGTCTGTGTGGGTTTCCTCCGGGTGCTCCGGTTTCCTCCCACAATCCAAAAATGTGCAGGGGTTAGGTGAATTGGCCATGCTAAATTGCCCGTAGTGTTAGGTGAAGGGGTAAATGTAGGAGAATGGGTCTGGGTGGGTTACGCTTCGGCGGGTCGGTGTGGACTTGTTGGGCCGAAGGGCCTGTTTCCACACTGTAAGTAATCTAATCTAATCTAATCTAATCTACTCACCATTCTGACTTGGAAATATATCTCCATTCCTTCAATTTCTCTTTGGGTCAAAATCCTGGAATTTCTTCCCAAAGGCATTGTGGGTCCACCCACAGCACATAGACTGCAATGGTTCAAGAAAGGAGCTCACCATCACCACCTCAAGGGCAACTAGGAATGAGCAATAAATGCCAGCCAGTGATGCCCATGTACCAGGAGAGAAACAAATACAAATACATGTTATGATTGATATAATCTTATCGCTATTCAGGAGACAGTTATGAGGAGATCAAAGCTGTGTCTAATTACTCAGGAATATGTTTTTTTCCAAAAGGACAGGTGAAAAGGAAAGGACAATAGGGAGGCTTTGTTAATATAAGATGGAATAAGTTCAATAGCAAGAAATGACCTTCGATCAGAAGATGTAGAATCTATATGGTTGGAGACAAGAAAAAACAAGGGGAAGACGACACTGGTGAGAGTAGTCCATAGGCCTATAACAGGACAGAGAATAAATCTGGAGGGATTGAGGGAATGCAAAAAAAGAAGGTACATGAATCATGGGTGATATTAATCTTCATATAAACCAGGAAAACAATATTGGCAAAAACCAAAAAGTAGCCACAAGAAATATCCATATAGTGGAGTAATTTGGACAGTTTCTGAGAACTGTATGTTCTATATCCACTCAGAGATCAGGTTATTGGTAATTAGGCAAGTTCAATAAAACATTTCAGAGCAAAAGATTCCCTAGGAAACAGTAACCATAATATGGTGGAACTTGGCATTCAATTTGATATTGAGACTTGGGTCAGTAACAACTGTGATGGCATGGGTTCAAGGTGAGGGGGGAAAGATTTAAAAAGAACCTGAAGGGTAAGTTTTTCCACAAAGAACATGGTGCATTTATGGAACAAGCTGCCAGAGGAAGTAGCAGAAGTAGGTACAATTACAACATTTAAAAGGCATCTGGACAGGTATATGAATAGAAAGGATTTGGTGGCATACCGGCCAAATGCTGGCAAATAGGTCTAGGTCAGATTGGGATGTCTGGTCAGCGTGGACGAGTTGGACCGAAGGATCTGTTTCTGTGCTTTATGAATGAGAGCAGAGTTGGCTGGTAGATTGAGAAAGGAGTTTAGTAGAAAATATGGTTGAGGAACAAAGACAGATGTTCATGATTTGCAACAAAGATACATCCCAGTAAGGAAGTAGGACTCTAGAAAGCGGGAAAACCAACCATGGTAAACTAATGAAGTTAAGGATAGTATCAAACTGAAAGAAAGAACCTACAATATGGCCAAGATTAGCGGTAAATCACAGGCTTAGGAGGGTAGGATAATTCAACAAAAGATCACCAAAAACAATTATTAAAGAGAGAGAAAATGAACCAAGAGGGCAAAGTAGGAAATAAAATAAAAACAGACGATAAGAACTCCTTGAAATATGTAAAAAGAAAGAGAAAGACCAGTGAACACAGGCCAAAAAGAAATCAAGGCTAGAGAAAACAATAAGGTGGATCCAGGAAATGGCAGAGGAGTTTAAAAAAAAATTAATTTGTATCAGTCTTCACAGTAGAAGAGAATAATAGCCTTCCAAAGATAATCAACTGGCAAAGGCTGGAATAAAAATAATCATAATTATCACAAAGAAAAATATTACTAGGTAAACAAACAGAGCTAAAGGCTAGTAAGAGTCAGAGAGTAAGTGGAGCTGGAAAAGCACAGCAGGTCAGGCAGCAACCTAGGAGCAGGAGAGTCAACATTTCAGGCATAAGCCCTTCATCAGGAATGTGGACGGGGAAGGGGACTGAGAGATAAATAGGAGGGTGGTGGTGGGGCTGGGTGGGAAGGTAGCTGCAAAGGCGATAGTTGGATGCAGGTGAGGGATAATTGTGGTAGGTCAGTGGGGAGGGTGGAGTATATAGGTGCGAAGGAAGAGGGACAGGTAGGACAGTCAAGAGGGCAGTGCTGAGTTGGAGGGTTCAATCCAGGATGAAGTGGGAGGGGGGGGGAAAAGAGATTTGGAAATCTATTTCAAATCCACCGACTCCCACAGCTACCTTGACGACAACAGCTCCTGCCACCCGCCCTTCCCCCTTAAAAATGATTCCTTACTCCCAATTACTCCACCTTCACTGCATCTGCAGGAGGAGCAAATCCACTCCAGGACATCCCAGATGGCCTCCTATTTCAAGGACCGCAATTTCCCCTCCCACGTGATCATAAATGCCCTCCAGCACATCTCCTCCACTTCCTGCCTCTCTGCCCTTGAACCCCACTCCTCCGACCGCAACAAGGATAGAACCCCCTGATCCACACCTTCCACCCAACTAATCTCTGGATACAGCGTATTATCATCCGCCATTTCTGCCACCGACCATCAGACCCCACCACCAGAGATATATTTCCCTCCCCGCCCCATCTGCATTCCGCAGACACCATTCCCTCCGTGACTCCCTTGTTAGATCCACAACTCCCCCCCCACCAACCCACCCTCCACACCCGGCACCTTCCCTTGACACCGCATAAGGTATAGAACCTGTGCCCACACCTCCCCTGTTACCTCTGTCCAAGGCCCCAGAGGATCTATTCACATCAGGCAGAGATTTTCCTGCACATCCACTCAACTCACCGACTGAGTCCATTGCTCTCGATATGGTCTCCTCGACATTGGGGAGACAGGATATCAAGTCTCAGAGAACATCTCTGGTACACATGCACCAAACAACTCTACTGTGGCTGACCAGTTCAACTCCTCCTCCTACGAGGACATGCAAGTCCTGGGCCGCCTTCACCATCAAATCAAAGCCACCTCATCTTCCACCTTGAGACCCTACAACCACACAGCATCAACATTGACTTCACTAGTTTCCAAATCTCCCCTCCCCCTACCTCATCCCAGTCCAACCCTCCAACTCAGCATTTCCCTCCTGACCTGCCCTACTTGTCCACCTTCCTTCCCACATATCCGCTCCACCCTCCCCACCAACCTATCAAAATTACAACCCCCACCTGCATTCAACTATCACCTTCCCAGCTACCTTCCCTCAGCCCCACCCCCACCCTATTTATCTCCCAGCCTCCTACCCCCCTCCACATTTCTGTGATTTTCTAGCACCACACATTTCAACTCTGACTGTCCAGCATCGGCAATCCTCGCTTCCTCCTAAAAGCTAGTATGTCCCCTGGACCTAATGGATTCCATCTTAAGATATTAAAGGAAGTAGCTACAGAGATAGTGGATGCATTGGAAGTAATCTTCCAAGAATCCTTAAATTCTGGAAAAGTCCCAGAAGATTAGAAAACTGCAAATGTAACCCTTTATTCAAAAAGGGAGAGAGACATGAAACAGCAACAATAGGTCAGTTAGTTTAACATCTGTCAGTGACTAAATGTTAAATTGTCTATTATAAAGGATGGAACAGCAGAGCATTTGGAAATACAAAATATAATCAAGTCGAGGTAGTATGGCTTCATGCAGAAGTAATCATACCTGAAAACTACATTCGAGTTTTATTTTGAGGAGGTAACCCAGCAGGATAAGGGCTACCAGTAAATGTAATATATGTGGATTTCCAAAATGCAATTCATAAGGTTCTGGATGCAAGGCTACTCAATAAAATAACAGCCTATCATATTGGGAGTAGTGTATTAGCATGAACAGAGAGTTGACTAACTAAGAGGATATAGAGTTATGTTCAAGGACGCCATTTTCAGGCTGTGTAAATAGGGCCACAGGGATCATTGCTGGGGTCACAATTATTTATAATGTATATCAATGACTTTGAGGATGGTGAATGTGCTATTGCCAACTTTGTGGATGACACAAAAATAAGTGGGAAGGCAAGTGGAAAGAATGACGCAGAGTCTGTAAACGGTTATAGACAGTTTAGGAAATGGGCAAATCTTGGCAGATGGAATTAATGTGGGAAAATATAAGGTTATACACATTGGTAAGAAGAATAAAGTTAATGTATAACATTTAAATGAAGAAAGACTGCAGAGAGCTGCGGCTCAAAAGAATATGAAGTTGTACATAAGTCACAAAAAGCTAGCACAAGTTTAGCAAATAACAGGAAAGACAAATGGAACACTGGTCTTTATTTCAAAGAGAAGGAAGTCCTGCTAAAACTAATCAAAACACTAATTAGATCACATGTGGAATACTGTGTATGGTTTTGGTCCACTTCTCTAAGGAAAGGTAAACTGGCATTGGAGGCAATCCATAGAAGGATCATGAGGTTGATCCAGGACATAGAGGGATTTTCTTATGAGGAGAAGTTGAGTAGACTGTGCCTGTATTCATTTAGGAGTTTATGAGGACAGACTATCTTACTGAAATATAAACGTTTCTCAGGAGGCTTGACAGGTTAGATGAGGAAATATCATTTCCCCTTGTGGGAAGGTCTAGGAGGGCATAATCTCAAAGTAAGGGGTCACACATTTGAGACAGCGATGAGGAATTTCCGCTTTCAGAAAATAGTGAATCTATGAAATTCTTTATCACGGTGCACAGTAAAAGTTGGATCATTAAGTATATTCAAGGCTCAGATAGATCTTTTAGTCAATAAGTGAACCAAGAGTTATAGAGAAAAGGCAGGAGTGTGGAGTTTAAGAATATCAGACCTGTTATGATCTTATTAAATCGTTAGCAGACTCATGGGCTGAAGAGTTTACTTCTGCTCCTATACCTTATCATCTTGAGGCCCCATTTATATCCACCTTCTGCTTCCCGTCTATGTTACACCTAAGTACATAAGCCCTCATCTTGCCTATTAATCTTTTGCATACCCCCTTATTTAATGTCTTTTGGAATTTCAGCAGGTTCCCTATTATCTGTATTATTAATTACACCTTCAAAGAACTCACTGCACTAAATCATTCTCACCATACCAGGCAGGTGGAGCATGGGAAGCAGCACCAGAATGCACAGGAACAACTCCAGAGTTACTGCCATTTGTATCTTCTAGTTTGAAATGAATTGCCATAACAAGAGGCTCCTCTATTGTACAGCATGGACATCAATTACCTGCAATTCTCTCTCTCATTGACTAAAGTAGAATAAAATGAACATTCAAATAAGAAAACGTCCCTTTAAGTAGAAATTGAGAAGAATGGTCTTATGATAAAGGTAATGGTAGACTGGCACTGTCGAGAATATTTAACTGAGGATTTTGCATTAGTTTCCCTTGTGGTAGTTAATGAAGATTCCTTGCCAAGTAGCCTGCCTCTGACTGAGATAGGGCCTCCTCACCGGCAACAGCCAAACTCAGTTCTTTTACAAAATTGTTCTGGGCAAACTAGAACTCTGAATGATCCTTGACATAGACCAAACTACAGGCCAGCCGGCCCGCACAGCAGAACCATGTTCTTAATTCTTCACAGCCCTCTCGGTCACCAATCTCGTACAGACAGAAACATTAATGCAACTTGTTGCTGCTATTTAGTCTCTGGGAGGAGCTGGCACCTCTTCTCCATTCATTTAATTCCTTTGATGACGACATTACTGGTGTGTGGGACTTCAGTTTTTCATACAGACAGACTGCTCACTTCTCTTTGCCTCAATTGATCCTACTAACAGCTTTATTAGTCTTTATGAAAATCAAACTGAATGGATATATTGTGAGAAAGGCCAAGTGCTCAAAAAAGTGCAACATAATTAACTTGTGAGCAAATGTAAACACTAATATTTAGTTAGCAAAACAGAAACAATGTTAGTTTGAGTCAATAGAATGTGAGTAGGCCCAGTCTCATACAATACATCAACATCAACCCTGTGCATCTCCCAGAGCCCTTGTGTGCAACAAATAGTATCATATTGTTCTGCCCTCGTCACATATATTAGATCATGGGCATCAAGAATTAACATTATCAGGAAGGCTTAAGGGTTCAATTTATTGAGGTTCACCAAATAGTCTTTAGTTTTCTATCAAAATGTTCAAGATTAAGAAGGTGATTTTTGGTGAATTATTGCCTGTGGTGAAGGGAAAAAGTAGAGATGGATGTACAGTATTACAAACATTTTGTTTGATTACATTTGTAAGATTGAAAATGAATGGAGAACTATATTTGTCGCAGTAGTTTTTACAATTCTCTCCGAATATCTGTTCAGTTACAGGAGGGCCAACATTTACCATTGGGAAATCAGTGTGGCTCCTCTGGGCACTTGTCTTCAACAATTCTGTCCCCATCGAAAATCCTAAAGGAACAACAAGCAAAATCATGGTCTTAATCTGGGCTTTTTTTGCTGTCATCTTCCTGGCAAGTTATACAGCAAACCTGGCAGCATTTATGATTCAAGAGCAGTTCATTGACACTGTCTCTGGTCTCAGTGACAAAAAGGTAAGGCACAACCCAACAACAGAATCTACATCATTAGCACTGCATCTAGAAGTGATGTCACTGTAACTGAATCTTTACTACTACCAACATCAGCGGTAAATTCAGAACACGTCTGTTGACGCTGAAACAACTCTTCTACTAATCAATTGTCAAAATGATCACCTTCTCTTCCCTCATCTACTTTCTCCTTATTCTGTTTCTGACACTTTTTCATGTCCCTTCCTCCCCAACCTGTAATCCTCCATTACGTCTCAGAAAGTAGATTAAAGAGAAAGCCTCCTGGATAATAATTGAGCAATAGGTGTCTGTTGAGTCCGTTTGCCTGTCTGAGACCAATCATGATAACTTCTTATCATACTTCTTGAAGCACAACACTAAAGTTATCCCAGCTTTGGAGTATGATTTTCTGTTACGCTTAGTTCTAATTTCACAACCCAGGGTCTCTGGCTAAACATTCCTTGGCATTAAAAGTGTGACCTTCTTCACCAACCTTTGGCTTTTGATTACCTTTGGAAAACAGCCTGCAGTTAATGAGTAGGTTTTGCTTAAATTCAGAAAGGCTCTTTTGCTGTGCTGGTATAAACCTTGGTTCCACATTTAAAATCTGTCAAGTTATATCTTTCATAAATTATAGTAATGTTTTGTCAACTGACCAATAGCAAGAATGTAGAGTGTTGGAGAGTCATGTACATCATGCCCATAGCATGACCACTAATCTCTCATTTACATCAACATCCTGGACCTTTTTTTAACTTGTGTGCCAGTCTAACAAGTGATGCTCCAAAACTGAGGTCGGGGTTTTAATGCTATAATTTGAATCTAACATGTCCAAGTGAAAAAGACGACTTGATTTGTTGGGTGTTAAGGATTAAGAATCAAAAATAAACTCTTATAAAAACTGACTTTCCAAGATCAATATATCCTTCCTGACCATATTGCCTGGCACTCCAAGTGAAGCTTAGGGTCTTTAAGAGTCTGATTTCAGCAACAATACCCAGCTTTTTCCTTCAACGGTTTTCCACAATATGTTTCTAGCATTATGGTGTTTTTTGGCCACTTTGAAACAATGTTCCTGCCTTGTTTACAATATTATATTGAGAAATGATTGAGTAAGTAACAAAGCAACAATGGCGATAAAACCTATGGGTGACCGAATTGTAGCTTTAGTGGTTAACGTAATAAACACAGGCTGATAGATCTATTAATGTTATATCAAAACAAAATAGTTCACAAAACCTGTTCTTCAAATACATTCAGAGTCAAGGAGTGTTATGCTGGAAAAGCACAGCTGATCGGGCAGCATCCGAGAAGCAGGAGAATCGACGTTTCGAGCATAAGCCCTTCATCAGGAATGAGGCTTGTGGGCCAAGGAGGCTGAGAGATAAATGGGAGGGAGGGGGGTGGGGCTGGGGAAGGTAACTGGGAATGTGATAGGTAGATGAAGGTGGGAGTGAAGGTGCTAGGTTGGAGGGAAGGGTGGAGCGGATAGATAGGACAGTTCAAGAGGGTGGTGCCAAGGTGGAAGGTTGGATCTAGTTGGAAGATTTCGAAGAACATCTTTGGGACACACGCACTAAACAACCCCACTACCCTGTGGCCAAACACTAACTCCCCTTCCCACTCTGCCAAGGACATGCAAGTCCTGGGCCTCCTCCATCGCTAAACCCCAACCACCTGCCACCTGGATGAAGAATGCCTCATTTTCCACCTTGGTACCCTCCAACCACAGGACCAATGTGGATTTCACCAGTTTCCTCATTTCCCCGCCCCCCCCGACCTTATCCCAGATCCAAAGTTCCAACTAGACTCTACCCTCTTGAACTGTCCGACCTGTCCATCTTCCTTCCCACCAACCCACTCTATCCTCCTCTTTGACTTATCACTTTCAGCTCCACCTTCACCTACCTTTTCGCACTCCCAGCTACCTTCCCCACAGCCCCTTTGGGCCACAAGCCTCATTCCTGATGAAGGACTTATGTTTGAAACATAGATTATCCTGCTCCTCGGATGCTGCCTGACCGGTTGTGCTTTTCCAGCACCACACTCTTCGACTCTGAACTCCAGCATCTGCAATCCTCACTTTCTCCAAGTTCAAATAGGTTCAGAACTGTCACAGGCTTCATTTGAGGGAAGTTGCTTCGCAGTAATGAATTGCAATTATTTACAAAGAGACAGTCTTTAAAAGATTCAGGAACAGACACATCATGAAGTCTTATCTGAAATATTTATCTTTGATGTAGCAGAAATACAATGGAGCAGGTCTTGAGAGAGCTCAAAAGATACAGGAAAGGAAAAGCTCGCTATTACAATTAGACAGATCCCAGTGTTGCATCTCAAAAGAAGTCTGTTCCAGATAATCTCCCATCAAGCATCTTGTGCTTACTTGAAATGGCAACTCCTGCTATGATCTGCACATGCATAACTGTGCAGCAATCTGGAAGATAGCATCCTGGCCTTGTTCCATTTTAAACAGCACATAAGATTTAATGATACTGCTCATTGATAAAACTGACTATGAACAGCAACATTTTATATGGAATATTTCTTGAAACATTTTCTTGTAGATGAAAGGAAGGAAGGAGATGGATAGTTAACATACTGCATTTGTTACCAATTCAAAATCAGAATCTGCCTTATCGCAGCAGCTCCAGACCTTGCCTGTGTTTAGATCTGGGCACTGCACTCAAAAAAGATATACTGGCCCTGGAAAGGATGCAGCACGTATCCATCAGAATGGTGGATGAAGTTATGAAAAGAATTTGCTTGGAGAAGGCTCACCCTTCCTTGTATGTAGAAGAATAAATAATGTTCTGATCGGATGTTTTAAAATCATAAAATGAATTAAGAGGCCTGAGGTAAAAATAAAATACAATCTAACTTAGGACTACATGACGGCTCAGTTGTTAGCACTGCTGCCCGACAACACCATGAACCCAGTTCGATTCCAGCCTCAGGCAAATGTGTGGAGTTTGCTCATTCTCCCAGTGTCTGCATGGGTTTCCTCTGGGTACTCCGGTTTCCTCCCACAATCCAAAGATATGCAGGTTAGGTGAATTGGCTACGCTAAATTGCCCATAGTGTTCAGAAACATGTATGCTAGGTGCATTAGTCAGGGGAAATGTAGAGAGGTAGGGAAATGGGTCTGGGTGGGATACTCTTCAGAGGGTCTTTGTGGACTTGTTGGGCCAAATGGCCTGTTTCCAACTGTAGGGATTCTATGATATTGAACAGTAGAATAAATGGGAAGGCAATGGCCTAGTGCTATCATTGCTGGACTGTTAACCCAGGGATCAAGATAATGTTCTGGTGACTGGAGTTCAAATCCCACCACAGCAGATGGTGGCATTTGAATTCAATATGTACCCTGGAATTAAGAGTTTAATGGTGACTATGAAACCATTGCCAATAAGGATGGCAGAGTGGTTGACTCTTAACTGTCCAGTGGGCAATTAGAGATAAGCAATAAATGCTGGCCTTGTCAGCAACACCCTCATCCCATGAATGAATAAAATATAAAAAAAACTTTGTGGCACTGTTCAATCTCTTTCTGTAAAATACTGATAACTTCAATGTGAAGTTATTTAAGGGTTAATCTAAAAGACTACTTTGATTTTGAAATAGGTTACCATTGATCAATATAAAAGAAAAGTCTTCTTCAGAAAGTGAGCCATATTGGATGTACATTTTAGGTAGAATGTGGAAGCAAAACATTGGAAATATTTTGAACTGCTGCACAGCTGGAATCTTTATATGTTAAGTGGACTCTCAGAGATTCTGGAGGTCATCGGCTATTAGGGGCATCTTAGGGAGTCTTGAAATTGGTGAGTGTTAAAGGGGATTGTGGGGTACTCAGTGGATGATATGGCTCTCCTCATCTGGAACTTTGTTTACTATCACCTGATTTGAACATTATGAGTTCTGAGGCTGGCTGCTGTAACTCTGTCAATTTGGGGCCAATGTCTTTGGTAGGAATCAGTGAAAACCTTGCTATTGTCACTTGCCCCACATCAGGAATTGTCAACAGAGGGCTGAATAAAGGGTAGAATAAGTTTTGTGATTTACTCATTGGTGAGGTTCTAACATGATCTTTCGTTGTGAACAGTTTCAGAAGCCACAGGATCACTATCCGCCGTTTCGATTTGGTACGGTTCCCAATGGCAGCACAGAGCGGAATATCAAGAACAATTACCCAGACATGCATACTCACATGACTAAATATAATCAACGCTCTGTGGCAGATGCTCTTGACAGTTTAAAATCAGGGTAAGCTGTCGAATCTCATCAACATGGATTCATACATTGATTGCAGCACAGAAAGAGGACTTAAGTCCATAAGATATAGGAACAGAATTAGGCTGTTCAACCCAACAAACCAGGTCTGCCATTCAATCATGGCTGATGTGTTTCTCAATCCCATTCTCCCACCTTCTCCACATACCCTTTGATACCCTTAAATTCAGCTCATTCTGTTTGTGTCAGCTCTCTGCAACAGCAAATCAGCCAATCTCAAAGCCCCCATCTTTTCCCTAATATCCCGCAATTACCTTTTCTTCAGGTGCTTATCCAATTCACTTTTGAAAGCCAGGATTAAGTCTGATGGAGGCAGACTGTTAGGCAATACATTCAGATTTCTGAACACTTGCTGCATAAAATAAGATTTTCCTCTTGTTGTCCTTGCTTCTTTTGCCAATTACCATAAATCAGGGTCTCTAGTTCTCAACTTTTCCACCTGTGGGAAATAGTTTCTCCCTTTCTATTCTGTGGCCCAGATTGACATATGTGATTTGATAGAATGTTTAAAATCCCTTCTCAACAATTTCATCTCTGAGAAGATGAACCTCAGCTTCTCCAACTACACATTTCATTGAAGATCTTCATTCACAGAACAATTCGAGTAAATTTTTTGCCCTCTTTCAGTAACAACCAACTTAAGGTTATCAGTCATTCTAACAAAATTGTTGAAAGCTGCATTAATTCAAACATTTTTTGAATTAAACAAAAACTTGCCGATCAATAGTTCCCTGATAAATTCTCTATGGCAATGTCTTAACCAATCAGCAAACATTTTAATGCAATCTAAATTGATGCTTCCTTTGGAAATTTGGCATTCTTGCATAAGTAATGTGTGCAAGATGAAAGTTTGACAGTAATTCTCCTTTTTTCAGCAATATCTGAAAACTCATAGATGATACTAAGGTTTGAGTGTTAGGACCGTACAAAATGCCCAGTTGCTTCAGGCTGATCTGAACATGTTGGGGTTTGGGCTCATGACTCACAGATAATGTTTAATTTGGAAGACTGAAATGTGATGCAGTGTTATGGACAGGAAACATGTTAATTGTAGCCTTCAGGGAGACAGCATCAAGGATTTTTGAGAAAGAAAGAGATCTGAATATTCCATTTCTTGTATCTCTAAAGGCAATAGATAGAATAAATGAGGCAATGAGATGTTTTCTTTTCATAAAGTTGTTATAGGACAGGGTGATTTGTTTGTCCTCATACAATATCACGAGCACAGGTTTCTCTTGGGAGATGGGGAGTGTTTGTGAAGCAGTGCAGGGGTATGGAAAGAATTTGAACTGGTCATCCCTCTCTGAACCTAACCTGTGCAGTTAAGATTTTTGGATGGAGAGGAGGGGATACGGATGGATGTGTGTAGTTTAAGGGAGTCTGAAGGAAATCACTCCCCTCCTCCAGTTAATGATGATGTTAGGATGATTAAAGATGATGATAGTTTTTTTCTATTGATCTGTTTCCCTTTAGTGGAGTGACTTATAAAAAGGAAACATAACCTTAAAACTCCAGCCAGGCCATTCACGGATGATGTCAAAAAGCATTTCTTCACAGACAGCACTGGAAATCTGGGACTCTCTCCCACCTTGTTGAGGCTGGAGAGTTTTCAATTAAAAAGACAAACAGAGTTAGATGTATTTTTGATGGTTAAGGACATTCGGAGTTACAAAATCAAGGCAGCCTGGAGTTAAGATACCCGTCCGCCATTATTTAATTTGAATGTAGAACAGAATCAAGGAGCTAAGTTGCCTCCTTTTGTTCTGATATTCCTAACACCAGCGTTTCTGGTTGATGTGTTTTCCCTCTTGCAGGAAGCTTGATGCCTTTATTTATGATGCAGCTGTTCTTAATTATATGGCTGGGAAGGATGAGGGCTGTAAACTCGTTACCATCGGAAGTGGCAAAGTATTTGCAACGACTGGTTACGGAATTGCTTTGCAGAAAAACTCCAAATGGAAGAGAGCCATTGACCTGGCCCTCTTACAGTTCCTGGGCGATGGTAAGTTAAACTTTAAATTCATGTTATTATGGTAAGCAAGTGGAAATGAACATTGAAGTTTTGCCCTCATTAAACAGGAATAAAGCACAGACTGCAGTCAATACAAAAATCAAATCATTGTGTGCCTAGTGATGTAAAAGCATTCCAAGGGACTCCACTAATCTGTAAACTGTCAAAAATAGATACTATGCCAAATAAGGAAATAGTGGAGTATTCAAACCAAGTGAACTCCACTCTCACTAAGCTCGCTCTGGCAACTAGTCTGGTCCTACAAGAACCCTCCTTGAACATTTTTAGAGTCACTGGACTCTAACCTTTAGCTCTATTTTCTCTTACAGATGCTGCCAAATCTGCCTTGTTTCTCCATTACACTCTTGTTTTTTGTAATTCTACAACTCTGCTCACTCATGGCATATTTGAATATCTTTTAAATCCATTTGCTAAGTACCCCATTCTGGACTCATTTTAAGATCAGAATATGTGAATTTAGAGAAAAATAGCAGAATAGATAGCACGTTAGCTACAGAACAGAGCAGGGAAGTAAAAGTAGTTCCTGAGATTGGGAAGTAATGTTCCAGAGGAATCAGTACTGAGATCACAGTTTTCACTATCCATGTAAACAATCAGGAAAAAGGTTTGCTCGCTGAGCAAGGAGGTTCCTAGCAAACCTACATCCAAAACCTCAACCTGAGCTATAAATCTTCTCAATCTGAACTCAGGAATTGGAAATAAAGTTTCAAAATTGGAGGATAACACCAAATTGCAGAGTATACATAGAGAGGAAAACTGCAACAATAAGGAAGACATTAATAAACCAACAGAACAGGCACATAAATGGAGTTCAATGTGGGTTAGAGGGTAAATTTAGGAGGAATCAGAGGCAACATATTACCTAGAAATAAAGGCCAGACTTAGCTTCTGCAGACATTTTAAAATGGTACACGTGACCTGATGTGGCAGTCCAATGTTTGTTTCTGACAAATGCAATTTTTGCTGGAGTTGAGGCACGATTCACACAGGAGGGAAAGCAGCAAGCCACTGGAACATAATACTCGGTTTAAATAAACTCCATTTTAGCTGGTCCAATAGCTTTAGCCCAATGTCTGGCAATAAAATGTTTGCGTGGATATAAACATTCCTGTACTTTTCTTTACACATCATGATGTGAGGATTTTTAAATCCTTTAAACTTGAAACAAGAGTCAATGAGAGTTAAATAAACATGAACTGTTGGACTGCTTTGATTTATATTCCCATAAGGTGTAGGTGAGAAAAATAATTATCAATATGTATAGTTTCAATAAAGTTTCTTTGTTTTGACAGTTCCTGGGGCTAATATTCTGTCATCATTGACACTTACCTGAGTTAAAAAGAAAACTACAATTAAAAAAGGTAAAGTCACCATCATCCTACTCTCCCATTAGAGAGAGATGACTGTTGGTGGTTTACCTTGAGGGTCACCACACCTCAGGCTAGGGGAGGGGTGAAGAAGGTTACCTTCATGGTAACCCAATGATCCCAGCAGGATATTCTGAAGTCAAAGTTTGACTTAAAGAGGCTTTAGTTTCAGCTATGTTTGATGTAGGATCTGAATAGAAGTGCTTTAATAAGAGATTGAATACTTGAGAAGATTTAAAAGTGTCGAGTTTCAAGAATGGAACATTTTAATCACTATCAAGTGTATATGTGTGAGAGATTTATCAGATTGTTGGAAATGGCATGGAGTATTGAGGTGAATAGAGTAGTGTATTGGCAGTGACGGGGCATGACAAGTGGATGTTGGGCATGAATTAGCCTGTAGGTGTATCAATGTAAAGGAGGTACGATTTGGCAAGGAGGTTAAGGGAGTAGGCAGAAAGTGTGTGAGGGCTGAACACCTTGGCAGGAGTGGAGATGGACTTTCTAAATAGTTCTGCACTCATCTGTTTGCAGAGGATCTACTTCCGTGGTCAGCAAGTTCTAACACTCAAAAGCCTTCACTGAATGTGAATCTAATGAGATTCTTTAATCCACAACAAATCTGTCAAGTCAGGATACTTCCTGACTCAAACTATCCACCTCAGAGCAAGAATCCAGTTGGGTGTGTCTAAATCCTGGTAAAGGACCAGAAGAGCCCATGAATACAGATATAAACATTACTAAAAGTAGTTCTGTAAGGTATAAAGCAAAAAAGTTGTAAACAAAGCACTGGGCTTATTTTTAGAGATATAACATTGAAAAGCAAAGGAATTCATAGAATCCCTACAGTGTAGAAGCAGGCCATTTGGCTCATCAAGTTCAAACCGACCCTCCAAAAACCATCCCAACCAGACCCACCCCTTTACCCTATTCACCCTGTATTTCCCAAGGCTAACCTCCCTAACCTGCACATCCCTGGACACTATGGGCAATTTAGCATGGCCAATCCATCTAACCTGCACATCTTTGGACTTTGGGAGGAAATCCATGCAGACACAGGGAGAACATGCAAACTCCACACAGACAGTCGCCTGAGAGTGGAATTGAACCTGGGTCCCTGGCGCTGTGAGGCAGCAGTGCTGTTTGTTAAACTTGGACAGGAACTTGGTTAAAACATACTTGGAGCTCTGAACTATTCTTGTTTTCATATTAAAATGGATAGAGACACTTGTAAATGTGCAAAACAATTGACTAGAATGACACCAAGACTGAAAGATTATACTTCGCAGGAATAATTGAATGGATTGGGGCTTTGCCCCCTTGAAAAGAGAATATTGTGTGTTTAAGACTATGACAAGGTTTAATAGGATAAATACAGAAGATATGCCCACTTGCAGGGATCCAAACTGGGTCAATAATTATACCATAGTTATCAATAAACCCAGTAGGGATTTCAGGAAAAATATCCTTCTCAGAGTAGTGACTCTGAGACTCACTACCACAGAGAATGATGGAGGTAAGTAGCACTGATACATTTAAGAGGACAATAGATAAACATGTCAGAATTAGAATAGCAAGGATATATCGATGGTATGGGATAAATACAGGTGAGAGGAGACTTGTGTGGAACAGTAACATCAGAGTCATTTGGAAAAAAATAGCTTGTTCCTGTGCTAAAAATATTTATAAAAATCCACCCATGTCTAATTTCACTGTCCCTAACACTCTTTGCCCTTCAATATCTCATTCAGTTTAACACACGCTTGTTCGTTCCTCGTATCCCACTCATAATAAAGCATTTCTTTTTGCATTTTCTACAGGAGAGACACATAAGCTGCACACTGTGTGGTTGACAGGAATCTGTCAGAATGAGAAGAATGAGGCAATGAGCAGCAAATTGGACATTGATAATATGGCTGGTGTCTTCTACATGCTCCTGGTGGCTATGGGCCTCAGTCTGCTGGTCTTCGCTTGGGAACACTTGGTTTATTGGAAGCTGAGACATCATGTGAAGAAATCCAGCAAGACAGATTTTCTTCTGGCAATCAGCAGGGTAAGCTGCCTAAAACAGAAACAGCATAATGCACAGGGCAGAGGAGGTAAAGGGCAGCAGCCTGAGGGGGAAAGGGCAAGAGTCAGAGAGGATCAGGGCAGACTGTAACTATTGTAAACACTGACAATGGGAGTGAGTGCCACTGCATGCAGACTTGCACTAACCAGTATTCTAGTTCATCACTATTCCACTTATTGCTTGAACCATTCATGATGTCATCAGAGCATTGCTACAATAACTTTACATTGACATGATCACCGTTACCCTGAGGTCCATTGTTAGACATACTTCAAACATCCACAGATGTTCCTTATAAAAAACAGTTAAACTGAAATATCCTTCTGGTACTATATTGACCAGAACCATGCCCCAAGCATGGGAGAACAAATGATTTACTAAGTAGCAGGACTGTCATACTATTTCAGTACAATATTGATCTTTTAGAACATCTCAATATCGGATTTAAACACAGAATGCTGGAGAAGCTCAGTAAATTGGCAGTATCTGAGGAGAGAGAATCAGAGTTAACGTGGCGAGTCTGGTATGACTTTTCTTCAGGGCATTCCATTTCAGATTTCCAGCATCCATGGTATTTTGTCTTAATCCATCATCTAATGTTCTCACTGCCATTGAAGAATATCCTAATACCTTCGATTTAGTTAATCAGAAACCCAGATTTTCAACAATTACACTATATAATACAAGTAAAAAAAGATGAAAGAGAAAAAGTAGGCCATTCAGTCCTCTGACCTGCTCAATAAAATTAAAAATGATTAGACTGTGGCCTAAAATCCACATTTATGATTATTCCCAGTAATCAATGACTCATTCTCCACACACCTCTTGACTTTGGAATCCTACACCATAAGATACAAAACCTTGGACTGCATCAATTTTAAAAGCTTTTGCAGTTATATTTTTGAAGTTTTCTGCTACACTTTCTGGAGTTCCACATTACTGACCATTTCCATAATCAGAACTTTAACAGCAATACAAAACAAAGGCTATCCACAAACTGGGAAAATGTAATAGGACACAAAAGTCCACTAAGTTCCCTTTCACCACTTACTGGAAAATATCAAATTTACTTAGCAATCATAGAGAAGTGACTAGTATTCAAAATAGTAAATATAATCTTCAATCCTCTGATATGGGCCTCTTGAAAATCCAGCCCTTCCTTCCCTCACACTTTTGGCAACTGAATTTTCAGCTGCATAGGCCACAACATCTGGAATTCATTCCCAAACTTCTCAGCTTCTCTTCTAGCCGCACCCCTGACCAGGTTTTATTCAATCCTCATCTGTCTGTGTCATCTTTGGCTTTTCTTGTGCCTCAATGAAGACTGCAGGGCTTTTCTACATTCAAGGTGCTGCCACTGCTTTCAATGCAAGTTATGGGTTGAGTAAGTGCAACCTCAGTGACCTGTGAAAATCACTCACCAGAAATTTGCAGACTAACTTTCAATTCCCCAAATGTCACCATCACATTCCATGGGATTCCAACCTCCATTAGACTAATCTGTGAGACCTTACTTTTGTAGACCTGCCACACTGTTTATCTTGCGTTTTAAATTAAATAATGTTGTCAGGCTAGTCAAGCAAAGTAGTCACTTATAAATCTACGATTATTAGTCATAATCACTCATCAACTCCTAACTGCTCAGAAATTTCATCCTGTGTTGGATATGAGGGATCTAATTTACCTCACCAGCTCTTGAATCATCTGCAGTACAGGGACTCCAGTACAACACTATCATCCCGATGCAGAAACTCTCTTAAAAAAGGGATGGATTTCCAAATACAGGATCACCTCTTTCCAAGAAGTAGTCCATAAACAGGATGCTCCCAATACAGAAGTGGCAGCATAGTAGCTCAGTGGTTAGCACTGCCATCTCTCAGTGCCAGGGACCTAGGTTAAATTCCAACTAGGCACGTGTCTGTGTGGGTTTCCTCCAGGTGCTCCAATTTTCTCCCACAGTCCAAAGGTGCGTGTCTTAGGTGGATTGGCCATGTCAAATTGTTCATAATGTCCAAGGATGTTCAAGTTAAATGGATTAGCAATGGTAAATGCAGAGTTACAGGGATAGGGTAGGGGGATGAGTCTGGGTGGGATGCTTTCTGAAGACTTAGTGTGGACTTATTGGGCTGAATGTTTCCATGCTGTAGGGATTCTACGATTCCCACTAACCTTCACCTTCAATAAAGGACTCGAAATTTAGGGCCATATGATTACTGCAATGGTGGACATCTTTCCTGGGACCCTGATGGTAGAAGCTGAAGCAACATAAAACCACGGTGGCTCAATGGTTAGCACTGCTATCTCAAAGCACCAGGGACCCGGGTTTGATTCCCACCTCCTGTGTGGAGTTTGCACACATTCTCCCAGTGTCTGTCTGGGTTTCCTCCAGGTGCTCCGGTCTTTTCCCATAATCCAAAGGATGTGGGAGTTAGGTGAATTGGCCATGCTAAATTGCCCATAGTGTTCAGGGATATGTACGTTAGGTGCATTAGTCAGGGGTAAATGTAGTGTAAAAGGGTAGGGGAATGGGTCTGGGTGGGTTATTCTTCTTAGGGTCAGTGTGGACTTGTTGGGCCAAATGGCCTGTTTTCGCATAGGGACTCTATGAAAACAGGATATAGAGCACAACTACAATGCTGGCGGATAGATCTAAATCTTGCCTCACGTGGGGAGTGATGAGGACAGGGATTGTGAAAGTGGAGAGCGAGGGGGGCAGGAGCTAAGAGTATGGGATGTTTGCAGCCAGGACTTATCCAAAAAGGGAAATAAAATACAAATGAGACAATAAGCATAACACTCAAAATTTTTAAAAATTAATGTAAGAGCACACACAATGACAAGAAAAGGCAATACAAGATTTGGTGCACAGTTATTTGAGTCCATGCTGAGAAGGTTTGAAAGCTACTGCTGCAAAATTTCTGACCAACCTAATAACCAGTACAGTATTGTGATCATCTTCAGTATGAATCCAGATCCATAAAATCAAAACCACCACAGAGATGTGAACAGATCACAATCTGGTTTCGCACAGGCTTTTCCATTTCCAGTAGCAACTCCTCTTTGCTTTAATTTGAGGCAGGTTTGCTATAAACCCTTGTACATCAAAGGAATTGACAGTAGTTGCCTTTAAGTAGCAAAAAGAGCTTGAGGTACTACAATACCTCCTACACTAACTAATATCCTGCAAATTAAGAGAGAATGGAATGTCTTGGAACAGATTATCCCTCTGTCCCTATGCTGTATCTGCCCAGGGACAATTTGATGGGGATAGTTAGAGGAAGCTTCATCATTCCTGTGTTATACCTGCCCGACAAGAACAGACATAAGGCACAAGGGCTCTCCAGAAATGACAAGTCTCACTTTAACAGAAATCAAATTTTCTGATTTTCACCACAGAATTGTGATTATAGAGTTGGTCTTTTAGCTGATTGGTTGGGGTGAAAGGGTTTCAATTGCCCTCGGCTGTGAATGGAATTGTAACAAAGTTGTCTGTTTCCCTTCATCCTTTTCAGGGAATCTACAGTTGTTTCAGTGGTGTACAGGAAGTCTCCAGCCCACTCCATGTGGCCTCTCCCATTGTCTCCTCGAGCTTTTCTCAGGCCAATATGAAGATGATGTTGCAGGCGGCCAAAGATTTAGTCTCATCCACAAACGTGGAAAGTTCTTTGGAGAACGCAACAAAAACAATAGAACATTGGACACGTGCAGGTGAAAACCTCACAAACAGACTTCCTAAAGCACCATCACAGCAGATTGAAGGGTCAGAGGCCATGGATAGCCAACTTTCAGTTCCCTATATTTCTAACAGACACCAACTTTGCTACCTTCCAGCAACATTATCTCCATCTCTGGCTTCTGAACGCGAGACAAGATGGTCAGGTCGACCAATAATTAAATATAAGAACAGACTAGAAAGCAAATATGTAGCTTCAAAACCTTTTACTGAGATTCACAACCCTCATTCCATGACATCAAATGAGTTCCCTAAGCACTCCCAACATACCAGGGGAACTGATATGAGAAAAGACTTGGAATCCCCGTATATTCCATTTATCAGCAATAATGAATTACATCACCAGGATATTTATAACAGAAAATATTTCACAAGACGACTATCGTTACCTTGTAGGAAATTGGCCAGTTGCTCTGCAGGGCATGTTGCTTCTCAGAGTGGGACAAAGACAGTGCCTGCAGTGAAATCTTGTATTGGATTGAATGAGAAATGGCCTGTGCGAAACTTGCACCATCCAGTGTCATATCCCAACCAGACCAATTGTAGTTCATGTATGAGACTTTATTCTGGGTCACAGTCAGAAGAACTACCCTCACTGACCAGACGATCTTCATATATTAAAGCAACAAAGGAACCAGAGGAAACCTCTAGGTTTCAAGGCAGAACAGTAAACTTTGAAAAGCTGGGACGGCGTGGAGAAATTACTGATCTGTTCTCCAGCCTGAACAATGAATTTCTGGAACCAAGAAGGGACACTGCCAAGCATTCCTCAGATCTGAGAGAAGCAATCCTGGGTCATGACAAGAAGTTCTTGTATTCCAGCTCACCAAGTAGACCCAGGTATTCTCCACCTGCCAGACTTCCCTCATACAGAGAGGCCTGCCTGCAAAACTCAGCTGCTCTGAGACATGCCTCCACAGAACTACACCAACAGTCGTGGTCACATTCCTGTCCTAGTCCCTCCATGTACGTCTGGCATCGCCGTGTGGGCTCCCAGCATTTCAATTGGTTGATTGGATCAGGACACCAATCCTGTGACAGAGACATTGTGATGAAGTACTTAGAAAAAAGGACTCCATACCATGACAATCCTGCGAGGGAGCCCACGGCTGGAAGGAGCAGAATGGTCGACCATAGGGTGACAGCTAGAGGATGCGAGGAGCTGGAGGCTGGAAGAGCAGGAGTCAGTTGCACTCATTTGAGAAAATCGTGTGCAAGGTTTTCCAGCCTTGAATCTGAGGTATAGATTCAGTAAAATTTAAAGAATTAAACTCCAGGAGTGAAAACCTTCCTTTCATTCAGTGATCCCCTTCTTCGTTCAATTACTTTGAGTGTTTTCCAACTTCTCCCTCTCTCTCTCTGATTAAAACACACCTTGATTATTTTATTTAGCCAACTGGGTTGAAAGGACTTTTCTTCCCAATCTAACTCTTCCAGTCCCTAATACCTGAGCTATTCACCATAATGCTACATGGGAAAAAGATGTCATGACAATCAAGCAGGTCTCAGGTGAGTGAGCTGCAAATGCTGGAGGCAAACAACTATGAATTGAATGGAGAACAGAGTGAAGGGATCAACTGCATTCAGTGCTATGGTTCTCTCTTGGGAAATAAGATCTATTTCGGTAGAAATGAAGCATCCATTCTGTGGGGTTTCAAAACTGATAAATTATCCAATGTGTTTGTCATATGACTTGAGCTTTCATTGATCTCATCCGAGTAGTAGCAGCTGCACAGTTTAGCTGAGGACTTAATACATCTCAAAGTAGATGGCTCCTGGCTGCTCACAGCTGTACGAATGTTTTATGACATATAATCCTTGCATTTAGACAGAAGTGGATAACAGCAAAATATTTCAATATTTTCATACAGCAAACTATTGCACAGCTGCCCTGCCATGTCAACTGGACTTGCAGGCATTAGAGGCTAAAGTCAATGTCAATGGCCTGACAGAGGCGCTGCCAGTGTAACCAGACAGATCGGCAACTTTATACTTGATGGTGCAATCAGCAGTGTCACAGACTGCTCTCTAATACAGAACCATAAAAAGTGTTTCTGTTACCGGAGTTCAGACATGAGTTGGGCCTGTAAGAGAAGTAGGGCTAACATGAGAGATCACATTATGGCAGCTGCGGAGGCCAGTCCTCTTAACATTAAGTCTCAAACACGTTTATCTGGGCAGCAGTTTGAGATGGTTGAGGGATCATTCTCTGACATAACTACATCCAAAATCAGGCACACCACTTGATTCACCCTGAGATTTGTACAATTACGTTTTAACATTACATAGAGAGCACTGAAATACATTTACTTGATCAAACCTGCTGCACATCCAATACGATATCAACTAATCTTCTCCATAAAATCCATGTTCATGCACAATCCTCATACCTCTAATTTGTTCATTGTCCAAACACTTACCCGATTCTGACTTGAATGTATTCAAATGACTGAGCATCCACAGATCCATGAGCTAAAGAATTCTGAAATTTGTGACTCTTTCAATAAAGAAATTTATATTTCAGTCCTGATTAGGAGATCAATTATTCTGAGACTGTGGCTCCATGTCCCAGATTCCTCAGCTCTGAATACTTACTACTAACACCTGCCCATCAGGCTCCTTACGTATTTGAGATATTTCTGAGAGATCATCTCTCCTTCTTCTAAACAATTAAGACATAGTGGGCCAATTCTACACAATTTCTTCTTGTAGTATAGCTCTCTCATTTCAGAAATTGAAGTGAACTTCAGTGCACTCTCTCAAAATAAAATGCATCCTTCCTTATGTGAGGAGGTCCAGTTGAACACAATGTTCCACATTGGGTCTAATCAAGTCCTGGATATCTGTACCAATTGTACAACCGTGAAAAGATTTCTTTACTCATATTACAATCCTTTTGCTAACAAAGCTTTTGCTTTCTTAAACTGCTTACTATACCTGTATGGTAAAGTTCTGTATGGACAGACGGGTCCCTCTGCTGAGACACAAATAGTGATCCACTAGTTAGAATATAGCATTCTAAAAAGTATAATTAATTCCTGCTTTCTGCACCCCAGTCCTCAGGGGCATAATTTTGGGTAACAGCCTATTATGCAGCATCTCCTTAGATATTCGAAAATCCAAATATTACTACATCATAGGGTTCTCTCTTATCCAGCCCGTTCATTGCAATTGTTTCCCACATAGGATATGTCCTTTAACTTGCTATGTGTGCATGCCAATGTAAAGAGAATTAAACAATCTGCACACTTAATCAAATCATCTATGCATTCCAAAAAATAATTAAGGAATGTGTTGCTAACAACATCAAAAACCTCTATGTACTACCTTCCTGACTTTTTTCCCCATTTTTCTTTTATGTTTTGATGGTATCACTGGCAAGACAAGAATGTGTTCCCATACCAAATTATTTCTGAACTGTCTGATTTGCTCGGTCATTTCAGGGGGCTTGTTAATCTGGAGTCATGTGTAGGCCAAACCAGGTAAGGATAGCATGTTTTCCTCCCTCAAGAACATTGGTGAACTAAATGGGGTTTTTAACAATCATCAATGGCAATTTAGTTGCATAATTACAGAGACTAGTTCTGATTCCAGGTTTAATAATTTAATTCAAATAGCAGTAGAGCAATTTAAACCCATGTATCCAGTGCACAGATGACTGGATTATTAGTCCAGTGACAATACATCTACACTACTGCCTCCCCCTACTGCCAGTCAATCCTGTCTCACCTTGTTTCAGTTATTTAATCAGTTAGTGTTTTGATTAATTTTTAGCTCTTTTTAAAAAAGTAAAACACTTACTTGATCTGATTTAAGTGTTAAGTGGTGGAAGCTGGTATAGTTACAACATTTAAAAGACATCTGAATGGGCATATGAATAGGAAGGGTTTAGAGGGATATGGGCTAAGTGCTGGCAAGTGGGGCAAGATTAATTTAGGATTTTGGATGTAGCTTTGCTCGCTGAGCTGAAACGTTCATTTCCAGACTTTACCCTACTAGGTAACATCTTCAGTGGACCTCAGGCAAAGCAATGCTGAAAATTTCTGCTTTCTATATATATGTTTAGATTTCTTTGGGTTGGTGATGTCATTTCCTGTAGTGATGTTATTTCCTATGGTGAAGTCACTTCCTCTTCCTTTTCTCAGGGGATGGTAGATGGGATATAACTCAATATGTTGGTTTTGCCTGAGGCCCACTGAAGATGTTACCTGGTAGGGTAACAAAACATCTGAAAATGAACCATCCAGCTCAGTGAGCAAACCTACATACAAAACCTCAATCTGAGCTATACATCTTCTCACAACTAGTTAATTTAGGATATCTGGTCGGCATGGACAAGTTGGACCGCAGGGTCTGTTTCTGCATTGTACAACTCAGTCAATCTGACTCTGACTAGATTAAATATTGCCCCCCCCCCACCCCCCGTAATGAATCCCACTGTTCTTCCATGTACAGTGACATCATTTCACAATTTTTCTCCTGCTCTGCTAACAGTCTAAGATCACACTTTTCAATGTCTGTGCTCTTTTTACTACCATTTTAACTTGCAAGTTCTAATATTACACACTGATCTCAGTGTGAATCAAATTTGACATTATAGTTGGAGACAGTTTTTAGTAATGTACCAAGATTTTATGAACATTAATAGCAACAGTAATTGGCCATTTGCCTTTTCAAGCCTGATTTATCAGTTAATAAAATCATGACTTCAAAGAAAAAAAAGGAGTAAAATAATGGCTGATCTTCTGTTAAAACTTCACCTTCCTGCATTATCCCCATATCCTTCAATTCTGAGTTTCCAATTATCTATTAATCGTTACTCGAATGTACTTTCCAAAATGAGAATCTACAAACCACAATGATATAAAATTACAAAGATTTAGAAACATTTGAATCAAGAAATTTATCCTTATTTCAGTCGAGGGTCAACCACTTACCCTCAGCATACAATCTGTTTATCGGCTTGTCAGAGAGGAGAAACATCCTCCCAGCATCTACCCTATCAAGGCACGTAAGAATATAACCTGTTCCAATGTGATCACTTACACCTTTTTAATCTCCAAAGGAGAAAGACCTTGTCAACTCACTCTCTCTTCATGGGACAATGGCCTCATACCAGAAATGACTGGAGTGAAACTTTGTTTAAGGCCTGCACATCTTTCCTTAAATGAGATGATCAAATGGGACATGTTATTCCATAACATGTTAAAAATATCATATATAATGTCATTGCAGTAAAGTCTAACACATGATTTATCTTCTGAATTGCTTGGTTTACCAGCATTTAACTTTGATTTGTATACAAAAACATCCATGTCTTTAAAGATTAAGATTTTCCAATCCCTCAATGTGTAAACAAAATCTACTATTTTTGCTTTTTCTAGCAAAGTGGATAGCTTCAAACTTCATCACTTGTATTCCAATATATCATGCTTTAGCTTTCGATTAATTTTTTTTCCTCTGTAGCCTTTATGTCCTCATGCAAAACTTGTATCATCAGAAAACTTGGATTCTTCATCCAAGTTAAGATAATTTGTAACTACCTAAGGCTTAAGTATTGATATTTGCTAGATAATGCCAACTAAATATCCCATTACTCTAATCCTGTCCACTGATCAATCGTGAATTCACGTTAATGTTACCCAAATCCCATGAGTCTTAATTCTGTGTAACAACTTTATATTCATATTATAAGACCTAGTGTTAGACAATTAGAATGAGATCTTTGTGCAACTAACCTTGTAACATGACAGAATGGTATTTCGTCACTGGAGAGAACTCTGAATTGTGTCATATTACAGTAAAAGCTCATCATGAATTGAATCCTCATGTTATAATGTTAGCGATCTTAGCGTAAATGGGTAAATAGTTTGGGTGAGTTCAGTTTAAAATCAACTTGAACTATGACACACTTCATGAGATCTCGCTGACTTACGCCCTCCTTTATTTGGTTTAAGGGCAGAATGGGGCTTAGAGATTAGCACTGTTGCCTCAGCATCAGGGACCTGTGTTTGAGTGCAGCCTTGGGTGACTGTATGGAGTTTATATGTTCTCATGTCTGTGTGTGTTTCCTCCCACAGTCCCAAAGATGTTGTGAAACTTGAAACGGTTAAGAAAAGATTTACAAGGATGTTGCCAGGGTTGGAGGATTTGAGCTATAGGGAGAGGCTGAACAGGCGGGGGCTTTTTTTCCCTGGAGCATCAGAAGCGGAGGGGTGACCTTATTGAGGTTTACAAAATTATGAGGGACATGGATAGGATAAATAGACAAAGTCTTTTTCCTGGGGTGGGGGAGTCCAGAACTAGAGGGCATAGGTTTAGGGTGAGAAGGGAAAGATATAAAAGAGACCTAAGGGGCAACCTTTTCATTCAGAGGGTGGTACGTGTATGGAATGAGCTGCCAGAGGAAGTGGAGGAGGCTGGTACAATTACAACATTTAAAAGGCATTTGGATGGGTATATGAATAGGAAGGTTTGGTGGGATATGGGCTGGGTGCTGGCAGGTGGGACTAGATTGGGTTGGGATATCTGGTCAGCATGTACAGGTTGGACCGAAGGGTCTGTTTCCATGCTGTACATCTCTGTGACTATGTGTAGCTTAGGTGGATTGGCCAAGCTAAATTGCCCATTGTGTCCAGGGATGTATAGGCTAGGTTGATTAGCTATAGTATATGCAGGGTTACAGGAATACGGTAATGACTGGGTGGGATGAACTTTGGAGGGCTGATGTAGACATGATGGGCCAAGTGGGCTGTTTCCACACTCCAGGGATTCTATGTTCAAACAGAGTTCCTGAATCCACTTAATTTGCTTTTTGTTTGAAAACACCTCACCCCAGAATTTTCAGTTTTATTGAAAAGTATCAGGAAGGATTTTGTTTTCAACACTATTCTGGGAGCTTTGCATCCATACCATGCTCTGTTCAACGGTAACATTTCAATTGATTGTATGAGGTCCAATCTCAAAAGCTTGCGTTTTCTGCTGAGGGTTAATTCAGTCCTACTAGGAGCACCAGGCTCTAATATAACCCCAGCTCTGCTTGTTCCTTGCAGGAAACCACGGTGGCAGTCTGATTCGGCACAACATACACTGGGCTTGGACCTGCCACTGGAGGGCTTGGACTTGCCCTTGGTGGACCTGGACCTATCCCCCATCCCCTGGGGCCTGGACCCACACATCCTGGGCCTGGACTTGGACCAAACTGCTGATGACTATTCTAATCTAAGAAATTCAATTTCCTGAACAATGACTTCTTTGTGCTGTGTTCAAGTCAGTACACGTTTAAGTACAAGATCTATTTAGCGTCCTGCTCACTCTATAGTTAATGGCACCTCTATTCATTCTTCAGACATTTAATTACATTTACACATCTCTGACCATACCAAACACATTACAAAACTAATCTCTGTATTAATATCACAAACACTCATCAGCTTCATATCCAAAATATTACGGGAAACAAAAGCACCTACTAAATGGGTTGTTTTCTGTCCTGTATTGTGCATTATAAAACTCAGTTCCATGCATAATGGGCCACGCTGATCCACTGTGTGTATAAGCCTAACACCAATGGTACACCTTTGCATCACCCCTCACCCTGCCACAGCCCTGCAGTCAATCACATTGACACACACACCCCTACATATACAGAACAAGACAGAATTTGGTGAGGAGAGGCGGAGAGCAAGAATGGGGA
The DNA here is from genome assembly GCF_037043375.1 of Chiloscyllium plagiosum. Classification (NCBI taxonomy): domain Eukaryota; kingdom Metazoa; phylum Chordata; class Chondrichthyes; order Orectolobiformes; family Hemiscylliidae; genus Chiloscyllium; species Chiloscyllium plagiosum. Next base: position 24,886,695 of record NW_028270163.1, on the reverse strand, counting down.
GTGAGAGAGATATGGAAAAATAGGAGAGACAGAAACAACAGGATGGGTTGGTGAGGAAAGAGGGAAGGGGAAGATACAATGAGGTGGGATGGAAAGAACGAGGGGGAGAAAGGGGGAAGTGGGAGTTAAGGTGCAGAATAGGTAGGAGGGAGAAAGTGAGAAAGAAGGTATGAATAGGAGACAGAGACAGTCTTCCTTCAGTGAACTACATACGTTAGTACATGACAACACAATCTATGCTGTACAACTGGCCCAACTCACTATGATTCTATATCAGAATGTCACTTTGTATGATGAGGCCACATTAGTGTATTCTGTACTGAGTGATGACAGCCATTGTTTACATTAAGTGTTTTAATTGTAGCAATAAAAATAAAGAGTAAGAAATAAAGGAGGACAATTGTTGAGCACCAGTTCCTGCTGGTAATGTTTGCCTCGCATGTTGATCTTCATTTCTTTAACTGAACCTGAAAATTACGAACAACACACAATCTTCATTTCTTTAACTGAACCTCCTAAAATTAAGAACATATGAATAAAATATATTGGGTGACTTATATTTAGAAGAAACTGTGCCTTTTTTGATGGCAAAAAATTTAAAAGGCTTAAAGAACTAAAATAAGAGTTTGGCAAAATCATTTGCATCCACAACAAACAGACTGAAGGATAGAAACAATGATTTAGTTAGACAGGAAATGCTTCCGTTTGTAGACAAGATTGGAGGTGTTTAATATGAATGTGGGGTCAAGTAATCTGCAGTAGCGGGGGGTGAGAGTTTGACCTGGGACTCTCACCAGTAGAATGGCTGATCAAATGACAGCTCCCAGATCCTCCATCTTGCCCGACTGGGTAAGATTGCCAATGTAGGAGACTGGAGACAAAAATAACTGCAGATGCTGGAATCCAAAGTAGACAAGCAGTAGGCCGGAAGAACAGTCTACTATGCGAGAAGTTCAGCTTATTTCTATCCTGCTTGCATGAGAGGTTTTGGAAGTGGGAACATCTACATGGTCCAAGTTGCACTCACTCAATTAGCTCCTGTAATCAAGGGAAAGCTTTTCTAATTTGACCACCAATGAATGAACAAATGAACTGTGAAAATGTTCAGTGACACCAGACTGGACAGTGCATTCATCAGTGGGTGCACACTCAACAGTGGCACTGTCAATGAGCAGATGGAGAACAGTACTGGTCAGTAAGCACAACCAAGAGTGTGACACCATAAAATTTTAATGGAGAGCATGTGGCAATAGTAATCAATGTAATTTGGTTTGCATTAGTTCTGAAAGATGGCAAGATGCAGTAGGCATAGAAATATTTAACTGGAGATGGCCAACTTCCATTGGTTCAAACATTTTCTGGTTGTGGTGAGTTGGAGTCAAAGGTGACATGGATTCAAAGATGGTTAACATAAAAAGGAAACTAAAGTCTTTAGTAAGCATTGAAGGGGAAGTCAAATAAGGTCTACGGCTAATTAGGAACCAAAAGGACATAGTCTCTGAAGGCAGAGGGTATGGCTAAAGTACTAATTAAAGTACTTAGTTTTGATCTTTACTCATTTGGAAAAAAATCTGCTGTCAATGCAACAGAAGCTAAAATAAAAGAAAGAGATAGAAGCATAATTGAATAGATTGAAAATAGATGCAAAAGTCGTCAATTCTAAACTTATAAAATAAACAAGAGTCCAGATGGGCACAACAGTGGAAATTTTGGAGGTTCTTTGGCAGCATCTGCCAAACACATGAGTTTTGTCACCTAGAAAGAAAAGGACAGCTGACACATGGAATATAACCACCTACAAAGTTTGCCCTAGTGATATACCATCCTGACTTGGAGCTATATCGCTGTTGCTTCTGAGTCAAAATTTTGGAACCCAACAGCATTGCAAGTGTCCCTACATCCTAAGCACCTTTCTCTTGGGAAATTGAGGATAGGCAATAAATGCTGGCCTGGTTAGTGACACCTACATACCATTTTTTAAAAAGTATTCTTCGAATCTGGGGTGTTACCTCAGAAATGGAGAACCGAATTTGGGCAGCACGTTGGCTCAGTATTTAGCACTGCTCCCTCACAGCACCAGGAAGCCAGGTTCGATTCCAGCCTCAAGTGACTTTTGTGTGGAGTTTGCACATTCTCCCCGTGTCTGCATGGGTTTCCTCCGGGTTCTCCGGTTTCCTCCCACAGTCCAAAGATCTGCATGTTAAGTGAATTGACCATGCTAAATTGCCCCATGTGTGTACGTTAGGTGCATTAGTCAGGGGTAAATGTAGAGTATTGGGAATGGATTTAGGCGGTAAAATCTTCAGAGGGTCGGTGTGGACTTGTTGGGCCAAAGGGCCTGTTTCACACCATAGTAATTCTGAAGACATTACAGCATTTTAACAAGGAGAGATGGTAACTCCAGATAAGTCAGTCTAATGGGTGTTCTGGAAACCTTTGGAGATGATAACCATAGATAAAAGTAATTAGCACTGAGAAAAGTGATGGTTAACAAATTATTACCAATGTAGATTAATCCTCAGTAAATCACATCTGATTAATGTGATCAAATTCTTTTGCAATAGATAAGGGCAGTGTGGTTAAAATTGTGGTATATGGGCCTATGTTTTGAAGAGATAACAGAAAATAGACAATGGTAATGTAGTCAATGTAATTTACTTGGATTTTCAAAAAGGTCTTCGATAAGGTGTTTTGTAGTAGACCAGTGAATAAGGACAGAACGTGGAGCAGAAGCAGTAGCAAAATGAATCGCTAGCTGGCTTCAAGACAAAGCCAAGAGTGGAAAGTAGTGTTTGTAAGGATCAGTGCTGGAACCACTGCTTTTCAAAACTTACATTAATTATTTGAGCTCAAGGATCAGAAATACCATTTATAAATTTGTGGGATGACACCAAATTAGAGGTGGGTTGAAGGGATACATTCATAATTGAGGAGGTTATCAACAAATTACAGGGGTGTTAATAAACTTGCAGAATAGACAAATAATTGCCAAATGAAGTTCAACACAATATACAAGGTAATACATTTTGGTAGGAAGGTGCAAGACTTGATAGGGTTGAGGAACAAAGATGTATTAAAATGCTGGCGATACTTATAGCTGATAAAACATGGGGTCCAGATCAGATGCACCTATGGATACTCAGGAAAGATGAAAAGTTAAGAGTTAAGGTTTAAAATGATAGCTGAACAAAGGACCAATTTCAAAGAAAATATAGTTAAAGCATCATCAAGGTATATTCCTGCAAAAGGGAAGATAGGGAAAACAAAGCCAGAAATGCCTGGATGGCAAAAGAAAGAGAAACTAAGACAAAGAAGAAAATTTGTGCTTATGACAGGTGTATTCTCATTACAGAAGGTTCTGCAAGGAGTTGAAAAAGCAAATACGAGAAGCAAAGAAGGAACACGTAAGAGACTGGCAGCTAGCTAAAATAGTAAAAAGGTGGTAAAAACAGGAATAGGGCAGATTAGGAATCAAAAAGGGAAATAAAAATTGGGGCTGAGATAATTACAGAGATATTAAATGCTTCAGTCTTCAATAGGGGTAGACAAGGAGGCTGGAAGAACACAGCAAGCCAGGCAGTATCAGGAGGTAGAGAAGTCAATGTTTTGGATGTAACCCTTCTTCAGGACTGGAGATGGGTGCAAGGGGAGCTGCAGATAAAGGTTGGGAGGGGTGGGGGGGGAATGGGGTGGAGGTAGGGATAGGTGAACACAGGTAGAAGGTACAACCTGTTTGGCCAAATGGAGTAATGAATCTGGTTGGTAGCTGGAAGGAAGGGTCTACCAGAGGAATGGAAGGACAGGGAAGAGACTGGAAAGGGACTGAGGGGATGGGAAGGAAGGTTATTTGAAATTGGAGAACTCAATGTTGAGTCCTCCAGACTGTAGTCTGCCCAGGTGGAAGATGAGGTGTTGTTCCTGCAATTTGCGGTTTGATTCGCTGTGGTAATGGAGGAGGCCAAGGATAATCATGCCAGAAGTTGGAGTGTGAAGGGGAATTAAAATGGGTGGTGACTGGGAGGTCCGGTCAGCCCAGTGTGCCTGACTGAGATGTTCAGCGAAACATGCCATGAGTTTACGTTTGGTCTCCCAACCAGCATCTGCAGTTTTTTAAAATCTCAATCTTCAACAGGAAATTAATGTTACCTAGGCCTTTGTGAAATAGAATGGAATGCATACAACCATGATCAAAAAGATATAATGGAGACGTGGGCTAAGGTTAGAGTTGATAAGGGACCAGAACTGAATGAGATGTATCCAAGGATACCAAGGTGGAAGAAAGAGTGGAAATTGCACAGACGATGACCATAATCTTTCAAGTTCTTCTTCAGGGCAGTGCTAGAGGTCTACATAATTAAAAATGTTTTGCTCAAAACAAGGATGTATGTGTAAGTCCCGCAACTGCAGGCCAGTTGGTTGAACATTGGTACAGGGGCAATCTTGCAAAGCAATTCTTCAGGTCAAGATTAATATGTCACATGGACAAATACATGTTAATTAAGGAAAGCCAGCATGGGTTTCTTAATGGAAAGATCAGGTGCACAAAGAGAGTTGAACACACAGCATTTAAAAGGAACAGTAGCAACATGATACAAATTGGCTGACTGACAGGAAACAGTAGTGTTGAATGGATATTTTACCAGGTTGGAAGATTTATAGTGGTATTCTTCCTGGGTCTATATTAAAATAGAATCATAGAGTCACACAACACGGAAACAGACACTGCGTTTGAATTCGTCCATGCTTACCAAGTTTCCCAAACTAAACTTCCCTGCATTTGGCCCTGTAAATCGTTTATTCATGTACCTATCCAAATGTCTTTCAAATGTTGTAACTGTACCAGAATCTACCACTTCCTCTGGCATTTCATTGCACACACAAACCACCTTGTGTGAAAACTCTGCCCCTCAGAACCTTTTTAAATCTTTCTTCTCTCACCATAAAAATATGCCTGCTAGCTTTGAACTCTCCCATCCTCGGGAAAAAGATCTTGGCTATTCAACTTATCTTGCCCCTCATGATTTTATAAACCTCTAGAAGGTCACCTCTAACCTCCTACACCCCAGTGAAAAAAGTCTCAGCATATCCTTATAACTCAAACCCTCCAGTCCTGGCAACAGCCTGGTAAATCTTTTCTGAATCTTCTCCAATTTACTAAAATTCCAACTGCAGGGCAACCAGAACTGGACACAGTACTCCAAAAGTGGCCTCAATGTTCTATACAGCCTCAATATGACATCCCAACTCCTATATTCAATAGTCTGAGCAATGAAGGCAAACATGCTAAAGGCCTTTTTTTTAAAAAATATTTTTATTAGAAATTTAACATTTTTACAAGTTTACAAAAATAAACAAAACTCTCAGATATAAACATTGATATACAATTAGCTCAAATATACAAGAGCCAAAATTTGACAAAAAAAACAACAACAAAAAAACCGAAAAGAAAAAACAAACAAACAAACAAACCTCAACTATCTACTAATCTAACCTACAACTAACCAGGGTGTATATTTAAGTCTCTTACATGCTCGGGATGTGTTAGCATCAGATATAATAAAACCCGTATTCGTGCGGGATTCCTCCCCCGAGGGGCCGCGGACCCGCCAGGTTTGTAATCTCAATTAAATAAAAGCCCTTGTTAGGATAGCCGAAATATCTGTATTTATGTAATTCAAAAAGGACTGCCATATTTTATAAAATAATTTGGTCTTTCGGTGCACCATATTTGTAAGGAAGTCAAGGGGAATACATTCCATAGTCTGTGCCAATTTGAAAGTCCAGGGGGGCCCTCCGCTGCCCAGTTCACCAAAATATTTTTCCTTGCACAGAAAGAAAGAATAGAAAATAGTCTCTTCCCGTACGTGTCCAGGGAGGGAAAGTTCGAAAAGCCCAAGAGGAGAGATACAGGGTCCACTTTTATTTCCATTCCTAAAATTTCTGTCAGGGTACTTGCTACTTTAGTCCAATATCTACGGATCTTATGACAGGTCCATAAGCAATGTACAAGAGTGCCCACCTCTATTTTGCATTTAGGACACATTGAAGATGCTCCTGCCTTAAATTTTGCCAATCGAACCGGTGCTATATGGGCCCTATGAAGTATCTTCAGCTGGATAGCCTGGGTTCTGTTACAAATAGTAATTCTTCTAGCATTTTCCCAGATATCATTCCACGTTTCTGTGGAGATTTCTAGTCCCAGATCCTGATCCCATGTTTTAAGCAGATTATCCATATCTCCCAATACTTCATCATGTAGTAAATGATAAATATTACTGACGGAAGATACCCCCACTGGTCGTAGGACACTACATTCTCTATCGGATTTATAAAGACTATCCAATAACGTAGTCTTCTTCTGTATATAATCTCGAATTTGGAAGTATCGAAAGAGGTCTCCATTGGGTAATCCGAATTTATGACGCAGCTGTCTGAAAGACATCAGGACCCCATCTTTAAATAAATCCCCTAGACATGAGATACCCCTGGATCTCCAGAGTTTAAAAGTGGCGTCTGTTAACCCCGGTTGGAATCCCCATGCTCCCACTATCGGTGCATAGGGGGATGTTTTATGTGAATTACCCTCATTTTGCCGCATTATATTCCAAGCCTTGATTGTATTTAGTATTATAGGGTTTTTACAGTGATCTGTAATGATTTTCCTCTTGTCTAAAAGGTTAATAAGTGGGTATTTTACTTGAGAAGCCTCGATGTCCAACCAGATTGATTGTGGATCAGACAAGACCCAATCAGCTATGTAACTTAATAGGGAACTTAACTGATATTTCCTAAAGTCTGGGAAGTCCAATCCACCCCTTGCCGGTGGAAGCTGTAGCTTCTTCAGCTTAATGAGGGGCCGCCTATGATTCCAGATAAAGGAACTCAGCCAGCCGTATAATTTACATAAAGCCGTCCTCGGCAGCATCACCGGAAGCATTCTCATAGGATATAGGAGACGGGGCAGGATATTCATTTTGATTAATGCTATTCTACCCAACCAGGAAATTGGTAGGTCTCCCCATCGCTGGAGGTCCTGCCTTATCCTTTCCAATAAATACACAAAATTAGCCTTATACAACTGACCAAATACTGGAGTAATAAAAATGCCTAAATATAAGAAACCCTCCAGGGACCAGCGAAAGGGAAAAAGGGAACCGTCCGCTAAGCGGGGTATCACAGCAAGGCCACCCATTGGCATAGCTTCCGATTTTGAAAAATTAATTTTATAGCCTGAGAATGCACTAAATGTATTAATAACTTGGATTAAGCGAGGTATGGACATCAAAGGGTTACTGAGGAATAGAAGAACATCATCTGCATAAAGGGTAATTTTATGTTTACCTGTACCTATCCTTGGGGCCACTATATTAGGATCAGCTCGTATAGCTTCTGCTAGTGGTTCAATTATTAGCGTGAATAACAATGGCGAGGGGGGACATCCCTGACGGCAGCCCCTACCCACACTGAAGCTATTCGAGCCTAATCCATTGGTAACCACAACTGCTTTGGGATCACTATACAATGTTGAGACCCATTTGGTAAACACCTGTCCAATGCCAAACCTCTCCAATGTGTAAAACAAATATGACCATTCGACCCTATCAAATGCCTTTTCCACGTCTATCTTTCCCTGATGACAAGCTTGAATCATATTCAGAGCCCTAACATTATTGGATGATCTACGGCCCTTAATAAACCCCGTCTGATCCTCCTTTATAATATGTGGCAGTATCCTTTCTAGTCTCAGTGCTAACGTTTTAGAGAGGATTTTAAAATCTACATTTAGCAAGGATATTGGTCTGTATGATGTACGATCTTCTGGGTCCTTTCCTTTTTTAAGGATAAGAGAGATATTTGCCTCTTTCAGCGAAGGTGGGAGACAGCCCTGACTATATGCATAGTTATACATGTCCATAAGTGGACCAGCCAGTATTTCTGTAAATTCTTTATAGAATTCAGCTTGAAAGCCATCTGGGCCCGGCGCCTTACCATTTTGAAGGTGCCTAATTGCATCAACTATTTCTTGGGGTGTAAGAGGAGCATTTAGGACCGATACTTGTTCCGGAGTTAGGTCTGGAAAAGTCAAATTTTTAAAAAATGACTGCATCCTCTTCGTCCTATCTTCACAATCCTGTGATTTATATAACTCAGAATAGAATTCTCTAAAGGTCGCATTAATCTTTTTATGATCATGAGTCAAAATACCCGTACTTTCCTTGATAGACATAATAGTCTGAGGGGCCTTTTTTCTCTTTGCAAGAAATGCTAAGTATCTACCCGGTTTGTTGCCATATTCATATAACCTTTGCTTTGCAAATAATATTTCCCTCTTAGCCGTTTGAGTAAGTGTAGTGTTTAGAGCTGTCCTAAGAGCTGTAATCCTTTGCAATTTAATAATAGAAGGTCTATCAGTGTATGCTGTTTCAGCCGCTTTTAAGCGGGCTTCAAGCAGATGCTGTTGTTCTCCCTTTAATTTCTTCTGGGTCGCTGAGTAGGAGATGATCAAGCCTCGCGTGTAAGCTTTGATGGTCTCCCACATCATTGATGGGTTGCTAGCTGTACCTGAATTAATTTCTAAAAAAGTTTTAAATTCTTGAGAGAAGTACTTTACAAATTTACTATCTTTCATTAGGAAGGGGTCCATACGCCAATGCCGAGGGATGTCCCACTGTTCCTCGCCTTAGTTTCCATATATACAGCAGCGTGGTCAGAAATTGCTATACTACCTATTTTACAGTATGATATGGAATTTAAAAAAATCGAGGGGGCAAAAAACATATCAATTCTGGTATGACATTTATGTGGATTAGAGTAGAAAGAAAAATCTCTACCCTGTGGATGAAGACATCTCCATACATCTACTAATCCTAATTCTTTGTTCAGATCCATCAATTGTCTAGATCTGGGAGATACTCCTGCAGTACTCTTGGGAATCCTATCTATTTCCGGATCCATAATACAATCAAAGTCTCCCCCTATAGTTATATGACGGGCATCAAAAGCCATCAATTTTGAAAAGGCTTCCGTTATAAATTTAAAGGGGTGTGCCGGGGGGCAGTACAAATTTAAAATCCCATATTCCTCTCCATTTATGAGGGCTTTAATCAAGATATATCGTCCAGATTCGTCTTTTATCTGCTTTAGGATTTTGAAAGGGAAATTCTTCCGAACAAGAATAACAACTCCCCTGCTTTTTGAGCTAAAAGAAGAAAAAAAGGCCTGATCAAATCCGCCCTGTCGTAATTTCAAGTGTTCTTTATCTGACAGGTGTGTCTCCTGTAGGAGAGCTATATCAACTCTTTCCTTCTTAAGATTTGATAATATTTTCTTCCTTTTGAGTGGCGAATTACTCCCCTTGACATTCCAGGTGCACCACTTAACCGACTGATCAACCATAATCCTCTGGGCCAATCAGAGACCCCTCGGGAGGGGGAACCCTATCCAGAACATCCCGAGCGTGGAACATGTAAAATTTACAAAAATAAAGCCTCTTTAATACACCCACAATACAGTAAAAAACTATTTCTAAATTAAAAAAATATAAAACGTATCTAAGTGGCGACTTTCCCCCTTGTTCCCAGGGGGCGTCACTTCCTCTCCAAAAGTCCCTCATATCCTCTCCCAACCAATGCCCCACCCTTGACCCAGGCACTCAATAAAATGAGGAGAATTCAAATATAATACAAAGCTAGAGTTAACAGTGAGCACCCCACCCCCACCCATACCAACACCTGGGTATATTTGGTAATGTTAATACCATATATAAACATATAACTATAAAATTACCACTTCAACAAATAATTAAATATGATAATACAAAATAACAAAGGGAAAACAACCCCGCTCCTAAAGACAGAGGTAAAATTGAATAAGGTAACCACCTCCCCCCACCAACATTAACCAAATCCATGTGTGTGTGTGCGCGTGCGCGTGCATGTATGTGTGTGTACATACATATATACACATATACATACATCTCTCATATATACATAAAATAATAACAGAAAACTCCTCCAAGGGGGGGGGAGAAAATCAAATCCCTCTCCCCACCCCCCATGATAATATTAAGCAGTAAGGTAAGAGAAAGGAAAAAAAAAGGAGGGGATATAAACCAAAGCGGGGGGGAAAGGCAGACCAACATCCATTATGTCCTACAGTTTATCTAAGAGAGTCCAAGAATTCCTTAGCCTTTTCTGGTGATCCAAAGTTATATACGGATCCTTCATGGTTAAAGCGTAACATCGCTGGGTAGCGTAGGAGTACTGAACATTTAAGTCCCTTAAACGCTTCTTCACCTCATCGAATGCCTTCCTCTTTCGAACCAGAGCCGGGGAAAAGTCCTGAAATAGCATGATCTTGGATCCTTTGTAGATCATAGCTTGGGGTCTTTTCCGAGATTTCTAGCGGCTTCTAGGAGTATCTGCCTCTCCCTGTAGCTCTGCAGCCGGAACAGGACTGGGCGCGGGCGCTGGTTTGAACCGGGCCCGCGTATTGCTACCCGGTAGGCCCATTCCACCCTTACCTGGCCTGATCCAGCTTGCAGATTTCAAAGTTGTGGCAGCCACTGCTCCAGGAATGCTGTAAGCTGGCCTTCCTCTTCCCGTTCGGGAAGGCCCAGCAAACGAATATTTTTTCGGCGACCTCGATTATCGAGGTCGTCAATATGATTTTCCAAGGTCCGGACTTGCTGCTCGAGAGTCCAGACCTGATCCACGGCCGATTGAGCGGTTGTCTCGGAGGTCGCGGCCTTCAGCTCCGCCCCTCCGACTCGGCGTTGAATTTCTTCAATCTCTCGGTTGTGCTTCTGCAGCGCGGCCGAGAGCGACTCCCAACGATTTCTGGATTCGACAATAAAAGCATCGATCTTGAGTCAAGCTTGGAAAGCATTTCTGCAAGGCTTGTTACTGTTGGTAAGTCCCCCGGGGCGGCTGTGGACGCCTCCGCTGCAGCTGGAGAGGGTGGGGGAGGGGTTCCTGCTTGCTGAGAGCTGCGGGCTCCCTTCCCTTTAGTCATTTTAACTTAGGATTAAATTGTTTAAATGCAATATTACACAACTAATTAAATTACAAAACTACTATAAATGATTTGGTGAGCTTGGTAGGGGGTAGGTGACCCATTGTGCCCAAGTTTTGGGAGGAGCACTATAGACTCAGTCTTACTGGGTCGCCGCCATCTTGGATCCCCCGCTAAACGCCTTCTTAACGACCCTGTCAACCTGTGTGCAACTTTCAAAAACTATGTACTTGAATCCCTCGGACTCTGTTCCACAACATTATCTCGGGCCTTACCATTAACTGTGCAAGTCCTATCCTTGTTGTTTTACTAAAATGCAATACCTTACATCCAAATTAAATTCCATTTTCCACTCCTCAGCAATTGGCCTAAGTCATCAAGATTCCTTTGCAATCTTAGATAACCTTCTTCACTATCCACTGTACCAATAATTTTGGTGTCATCACAACCTTGCTAACCATTCCTCAAATTCTCATCCAAATCATTTATATAAATTACAAACAAAAGTGGACCCAGTACCAATGCCTTAAGGAACACCACTAGTCACAGGCCTCCAGTTCAAAAAGCAACCCTGCAACACTACCCTCTGTCTCCTACTATCAAGTCAATTTTGTATCCAATTGACAGGTTCTCCCCGAATCCCATGTGATCTAACTTTACTAATTAGTTTACTATGCGGAACCTTATCAAAGACTTTACTAAAGTCCATATAGACTTTCTGATAATATATTAACTAGACCTAGATGGACCAGACAACTACAAAAATTTGCAGACAATAGGAAACTTGGAAGCTTTATGAACTGTGAGAAGGTAAGGATAAAATTTCAAAAGGACACAAAGTAGCCAAATGGGCAGAGGTGGTAGATGGAGTCCAGTGCAGACGAATGCAAAGAGTCAACATAAAAAAATGTACAATTTGAATCTATGTGCATAAGTCATTGAAGATGACAGAATAGGTTGACTCTAGTTAAAGCACACAGTATCCACTTTTATGAATAGGGACATGGAATACAAAAATAGTGAGGTTACACTGAATTTCCAATCGAGACAAATTCTAAGGGGTCCTGAATAAAATGTTCAGAACAAAATTAGTCATTTGAACATAGAACATGAACGAGCCCCTCAGCCCACGATGTTGTGCCGATCATGACACCAAATTAAACTAATCCCTTCTGTCTGCCCTTGGTCCATATCCTTCAATTTTGTGCATATTCATGTGCTTATCTAAAAGTCCCTTAATGCCGCTATCGTATCTGCCTCCACCACCACCCCGGCAGCATGCTACAAACAACTATCACTATAAAAAAAAATTTGCCCGATATCTCCTTTGAACTTTCCCCTCTCACCTTAAATGCATGCCCCCTCATATTAGACATTTCAACTCTGGGAAATAATTCTGACAGTCAACCCTATCAACACATCTCATAATTTTATAGACTTCTATCAAGGCTGTCATCGGTCTCCGCCACTCCAGAGAAAACAACCAGAGTTTTTCTAGCCTCTCCTTACAGCTTATACCCTCTAATCCAGACATCATCCTGGTAAACCTCTTCTGCACTTTCTCCAAAGCCTCCACATCGTTCCTGTCATGTGGCAACCAGAATTGAAGACAATATTACAAATGTAGCCTCGTCAATGTCTTATAAAGCTGGAACATGACATCCTAAATCTTGTATTCAATTCCCAACCAATAAAGGCAAACATGCCATATGCTGCCTTACCACCCTATCTAGTTGGATGGCCACTTTCAGGGAGTTATGGACTTGAATGCCAGGATCTCTCTGTATAATCAATGCTGGTCAAAATTCTGCCATTAACTGCATACTTTGCCTTAACATTCAATCTCCCAAAGTGCAGCACCTCACACTTAGCTGGATCAAACTCTATTTCTTTGCCTATATCTGCAACTGATCTGTATCCCAATGTATCTTTTGACAACATTCTACACTCACAACTCCACTGATTTTTGTATATTCTGCAAACTTACTCAGCCACACATCTACATTTTCATTCACATCATTATTATATATCACAAACAGCAGAGATCCCAGTACAGGTCCCTGGGGAACAACACTTGTCACTGACCTCCAGGTGACCTTTGCTTTCTACGGGCAAACCAATTCTGAACTCAAGCAGCCAGGACACCATGGATCCCAACTACCTTAATTTTTTGGATGAGCCTACCATGAGGAACCTTCATAGAAGCCTTACGAAAATCCATGTCAACAACATCCACTGCTCTACCCTCAGTGATCACCTTTGTCACCTGCTCAAAAAAATTCAAGATGTAGCCTAATTAGAGATAGCCATCATGACTTTATGCAGGGCAGGTTATGATTTTCCAAATGTAAGAAAATACTATCCCTAAGAATTCTCCTGCAAATTCTCAACCACCGATGTGAGACTCATGGGTCTATAGTTTCCTAGATTATCCCATTTCCCTTCTCGAACACAAGAACATTAGGTAATAGCCAGTCCTCTGGGGCCGCTGCAATGGCTAGCAAGGATACAAAGATCTTGGTCGAGGTCCCAGCAATCTCCTCTCTTGCCTCTCTCAATAACCTGGGATAGATCAGGATTCAAATGAATGACTATCTTCTGCCTCAGGACCCTCCAACCCCATGGCATCAATATGGATTTCACCAGTTTCCTCATTTCCCCTCTCCCCACCTTATCCCAGATCCAACCTTCCAACTCTGTACCACCTTCATGACCTGTCCGACCTATCCATCTTCCTTCCCACCTATTCACTCCACCCTCCCCTCTGACCTATCACTCTTACTCCCACCTCCATCCACCTATTGCACTTTCAGCTACCTTTCCCTCCATCCTCACCCACTCCCCCCCCCGCCCCAATTTATCTCTCCACCCCCTAGGCTCCCAGCCTCATTCCCAATGAACAGCTTATGCCCGAAACATTGATTCTCCTGTTCCTTGGATGCTGCCTGACCTGTTGTGCTTGTCTAAGAGCGCACACTCGACACCAGATACCATCAGGCCCTGGGGACTTATTCTCCAAATGCCCTAGTATATTAGCATGCTCCACACAATCTCACATATCTTTCTCCTGAGTTAATATTGACATTAAAGTACTCAAGCAGTCAGGGGAGCCCACATCCTCTGCCTCCAAGTACAAGTTCCCTCCTTGTTCTTAGAGTGGTCCTATCTTCTCCCTAGTTATCCTCTTACTTTTCATGTATAGAATGCCTTGGGATTCCTTTTAACCCTACTTGCCAAGGTCATTTCATGGCCCTTCTTGTTCCAATTCCCTGCTTGAATTATTTATATTCCTCTTGGGCCCTGTCCGATTTTAGTTAGCTAAACCTTTTATTTTATATGCTTCATTTTTGCTTTTGAAAAAATTCATAACCTCCGTTGTTATCCTAGTCTTCCTGCTTACTGGACCATGCCTCTCTTCAAGGCTGATTAAGGCAAGCTGCATTGATTTGTTAAATCATTATTTGTGAAAATAGTTTGATTGCATTTTGGAAAATTAACAGAAAGGGTTAATGAGATTAATACATTAGATTAAGTGCAACATAACAAGTGCAACACAGTTGAAACCTGTAGAATCAGAGAATATTGCTGGCATGTTCTGAAATTGAACTGAAAACAGAAATAATGAATGGTCGGTCATCAGATTGGAAAACATTGGTTTCTTGTGGGATCTTGAAGTTTATTAATGACTTGCACAAGGCACAATACATCAAAGTTTTCAAATGACATTATGATGATCCCAGCTAATGCCACTCCTGGATAATCAGATTCCAAAATAAAATGTGGCTAAGTAGTTTTTTTTTCCTTGTTTAGTCACTTAACTTACAAAAGTGGTGGTTAGTCACTGTGACACATCCACACTCATTTGCAGATTTCCTTTAATAATAAAACAACTTTTTGCACAGAAGAACAATTAGAAAGATATTAAAACAGCTTTCAACATCATTCTCAACACCACTGATTATAGAGATTCAAATCCTGAGCAATTATTCAACTGGTTCTTCTCAGCTTCTTTCCTGTGAACTATAGAGTCTTTTTTACATAAGCTTTCAGTTTTTGGAATTTAAGTTTTCTCAGTTCCTAATAATCTGTGTTTTCTGCTCCTGGTTTGGGAAGCTGCACAAACTAAATGTTTCCACGAGGCAACATTCTATTCTCCCTAAGTATCTTCCACTACTTTAGGAGTGTTTTTGACTTTGGACACATCTCCTTCCAACTGCTCTAAAAAACGTCCAATGTCTGGGTGTTTGAACACAAAATAAACTTTTGATCATTCTAAATTGAAAACAAGCTAATGGCTTTCATTTTTTTCTTAATGCTTCTGACATAAACCACCACAGTATAAACAATTTTCCATTAGCACAGTGTTGTAGTCGACAGCAACTTGCTTTCTGAGCAATGTTGGATTTAAATCACTGCTCCAAACATACTACGACCTTGTTTGTTTTAGAAGAAAACCCTTCATAACACCCATATATAGCTATTTTGAAACCCAAATTTTGAAATTTATTACACATATTACATACCTTTCATAACAACACAAAACTAAGAACTAAGAGGAGGAAAGTGATAGATTTTAAGGGGACATAAGCAAGCCAGTGGAATAAATAAATTTGATGCAGAGAGGTCATTCCTTGTTGGTCCTATCAAACGCAAAAGTGGGTGCAGCAGCAGAGGGACTTAGTAGCACAGATTGCTGACGGCTGCAAGGCTGATTGTAAAAGCGGCTAATAGGCATACGAGATCTAGAATTTTGGAGGGATAGAATACAAAAGGAAGTTGGAGTGAGCCTAAGAAGCTGATATAGCCTCAATTGGAACATGGGCTCAATTCTGGGTACCACACTTTTAGAAAGGATGAATGCATGAAGGGAGAGAAACCATTCATTAAAATTGTTCCAGGTTTAAGGATGTTCAATTATGTGAATAGACTGGAAAAATGAGAGTTGCTTCAGAGGAGAAGCTGAAGGAAAATTAGTGCTCAAAATCATGATGGGTCTGGACAGGGTACAGAGCAAGAAAAAGAAAAAGCGAATTGATGAAAGGAGTCAACCACTAACAAGGTGAATAGAAGAACCACCAGAGGCAACATGATGAAAAATATTTTTGCTTTTACAGTAACAGTTAGATTTTAGAATGCACATCTGGAAACAGTGGAGGTAAATTCAAACAAACATTCTTCAAAAGGGAATTGGATTAACTACCTGAAGACAAAAGAATTGCAGGTCCAGGGTGGAAAGGCAGGAGGGTGATACTAGGTGAATTACTCTCACATAGCACCATGTAAATGGATGAGCTGAATGCCTCCTTCTGAGTAACAGCTTTTCTAGAAAACTGGGTGCTATGGTGGTGAAAATACTGCAGAGCAGTTTAGGAGGCAGAATCAAATTGTGCAGGTCAGCTGGCTCAACATTTATTTGAAAGGACAATTAGACATTAACCTTGACTATATAGACAGTAGCATCTGTTCAAACTTCAGCTGTCTTCACAGTTGTTGCTTTTGCATCTTCACACTCTTCCCTTAAATCCGTATGAAGTAACAGAGTTCACAAGTTGAAAAAGGCTGATTCTGCTGGTGTTATTTTCCTATCAACATGCTATTTCTTCAGAATGGGAAGACTTTGGATTGATTAACAGTTTATCAGACTAAGATGGAAACACTCCTTCCATACCAGAAACTGAACTGGACTAGCCATTTAAATACAGTGGCTACAAGGGCTGGTCAGAGGTTAGGAACACTGCAGCATGTACATCGCCTCCATAACCCCCACCTCACCAAAGCTTGTCCACCATCTACAAATCATGACTGTTGGAATAATCGTTATTTGCCTGAATGGGTGCAGCTCCAACCACACTTAATTTTGACACCATCCAGGACAAAGCAGCCCGCGTTGGTTGACACCATTTCCACAAACATCCATTCCTTCCACTATCAATGTAGAGAAGCAGCAGTTTATACTATCACAAGATGCTCTGCAGAAATTCGTCAAAGATCCATAGGCAGTACCTTTTAAACTCACAACCACTTCCATCTAGAAGGATAAGGACAGCAGATAAAAGGGAATACTGTACCAGCACTTGCACATTCCCCTCCAAGCCATCCTGAGTTGGAAATATAATCACCCTTCCTTCATTGTGGCTGGGTCAAAATCTTGGATTTCGCTCAGTAATGGCATTGCAGCTCTACATTCAGCATATGGACTGCAGCAGTTCGAGAAGGCAGCTCACCACCATCTTCTGAAGAGCAATGAGGGCCAGCCAGCAATGCCCATATCCCATGAGTACATTTGAAAAAACCTAACCATCTTTTTAAGTCATATACCGCAGGTGGTTTTCTATGGACACTAACATTCTGTACACCTACCAAATGAATATTCCACTTCTTATGAACCATAATATTGCTCATCAGTTACCTGGGTAATTAGAGGCAGGATTCAAACTTCTGCTGTGTGGATTGAAATGCTGCAGAATTAAAGGTTTATTCATATATTTATACCATTAACAAGAGACAGATTTAATTATAACAAGGCAACCTCTTATACTTAGCCAGTAAATTTTCAGTTGCAAACTTACTTACCCTCAGGTTTGTGCATCTAAATTCTTTATTTTCAATATTGTTCCACTCAAGAAACCAACTGAGTCCAAAGTATACTGCTGTGATTAAAGTCAGCTCTTCCCTAACTGGAAAGGTCTATAAGTTTCACTATTCGCAAAACACATTTTTGTAGATGTAAGTTTGTAGATGCTCCTAAATTCAGAATTGTAAACATGAAGTGTGAACAATGGCCCATGCAGGTGCATTCCCAAGCATAGAACATATATCCACTGAAGAATTTATATAAACACCTTTAACAAAATAAAATGTCCCAAGACATTTCACAGGAGAATTTTGAAACAAAATATATTATTGTACAACTTAAGGAGATATTGGGTCTAAAACATCAATAGACGCAAGTTTCAAAGGCTAAAAGAGGAAAGAAGGGTAAAGCAGCAGCAAGGTACAGCGAAGGGTTTTTCAACCTTTCTATCAAGCCAACTGAAACCAAAATCACCAATGGGATGCCCAAGACACCAGAGTTAAATGAAGATATATCTTGGAAGGTTACAGCTGAAAGAAAGTATATATAGGGAGGAGCAAAGTTATGAACAGTTTGAAAGCAAGGATGATAAATTTAAAATTCAGAAATTTTTGACTAGAATGCCGTGCAGGAGAGTATACAGGATGATAGATTATCAGAACATTGCAAATTAAGACAAGACCAGCAAAATTTTGATGTGACCTAAGCTTACTCAGCATAGAATGTGGGAGACTAGCCAGTAATATATCGAGGAATTTGGCAAAAAAGTGGGAATTCAGAACATTGAGGAAAAGGTTTTGTAAAGCTTACTGAGGAAGTGGAGAGTTCAATGAATGTTGGGAAATAGTCTTTTTTCCAACCTCCAGCATTTGATTTCCAAATGTGCAACTATAACACTCATCAATATTGTACAGCTTACTGGCAAAAACAACTTACTGGGAGGTTTAAACTGTATTAAGCATTAAGTAACATATTAAAGAAGGTAGGGCAGGTAAAATACAGCAATTGCAGAATGTGAGTGCTTCTAGATGCTAGTGTGATGTCGTGCTCTTAGAATGCCATAAACCACTTGACACAACTCCAAATAAAAGGCTATTGCACAAAATATGAGTATTTGGTGTAAGTACTAACATATTAGCACAAACCAAAAAACAAAATTAGCTGGCTGGCAAAGACTGCATACATGAATAGGTCTTTTTCAGATCAACACAATTTGATGAGCAAAGGCCTCTATTTTTTACAATTCATTTTAATTACTTAGATGAGGGAATCAAAGGCATGACGACTAAATTTTCAGATGACACAAAGATAGGGAGGAAAAGGTTTTGAAGAAGACATAAGTAATATAGTGTTATAGATAGGTTAATTGGGCAGAAAACTAATCACTTTGAAAATAATGTGGAAAAATGGGAAGTTGTTCATTTTGTGAGTAAAATAAATAAAGCAGATTACTCAATGGAGAGCCAACTACAGAATTGAGGTACAGATGCATGTAGAGGTTCTAGTGCATGAGTCACAAAGTTAGTTTGCAGGTACTGCAAGTGAGTGAGAAGGAATACTATCCTTTATGAGAAGAGGAATTGAAGATAAAAATAAGGGAATCATGTTTCAGTTGTACAGAGTATTAGAGAGACTACCTGTAACAAAAAATTCATTCATGGGTTGGTGATGTCACTGGCCAGGCCAGCATTTATTACCCATCCCAGAGGGCAGTTTAAGAGTCAACCATATTGCTGTGGGTCTAGAGTCACATGTAGGCCAAATCAGGTAAGGATATCAGTTTACTGCTCTAAAAAGATATTAGTGAACCAAATGGGTTTTTCCAACAATCAACAATGGATTCACAATCATTAGACTCTTTACTGAATTCAAATTCCACCACATGCCATGGCAGGTTTGAACCTGGGATTAACAATCTGGTAATAGCATCACTCGGCCATTACCTTACTGCCCCATCTGCAATATTGTGACAGACTTGGTCTCCTTGAAAGATGGTTGTTGATGTGTTGGAGGCCGTTTGATGGAGATTTACTAGACCAATACCCAGAGTGAGCAGGCTGTCTTAAGAGGATAGAATGGACAGACTCTTTCCACTGTAGCTCCAAAGAGTGAGGAATAACTTAACTGAATTTTATAAGAACCTGAATGGTCTTAATAAGATAGGTTTTGCAAAGTATGCTTCTTCTAGTGGGTGAACCCAGAACCTAGGAGTCTGTTAATTTTAAAACACAATCTCTTCTATTTTTTAAAGGAGAGAGGGAATTTCCTTTTCTCTCAGAGGGTTGACAAACTTTGGAAAACTGACTTACAAGGTAATGGAGACAAGCAGGAGGCTGGAAGAACACAGCAAGCCAGGCAGCTTCAGGAGGTGGAGAAGTCCATGTTTGGGGTATAACTCTTCTTCAGGGTAATAGAGGCATCATCATGGATTTTTAAAAGTTGGATGAGTTAGCTTTTTGTTAGTAAGTGAATCAAAGGTAGATGGGAATGTAGAATGTACATCAGCCATGATTTCATTGAATTCCTGCACAGGCTTAAACTGAACGGTCTCCTTCTGATCATAATTTATATGTTATGATTCTAGTCTTGCCTTGTAGCTCAAACTACATAATATTCTATCTGTAATAGAACCCACTCTACTTATTACCCAATTGCTAATTATATGCTTGAAGATCTTTTTTGGTTCCAGTTTTATGTTAATTACCATTCTACTTTGATGCTCTCTCTTTGCCAGTCATTTTTGTGTCACTTCCATAACCTATTCCATTTGACCTGGTACTCATTTGAACTAATCTGGTTATCACAAACCATTTGTTTCATCACAATCTCTAAACCCCTCATCATCCAAAGAGCCCTAATTTTGGTTCTGTTACCTTGCATCATGTTTGGAATGCCCCTGAAGTATCTTTTTCCTCAACAACACTTCGTTCTTGCTTCTATTTTAGAAATTCTATGTTAAGCTGTTCCTTGCCAATTTAAACATTATGGTATTATGCCTATTCTTAAATGCATTCCCTCAGACACTTGATCCAGCTCATTTCCTGACACCAGATGCACCAATGCCCTCGTGCAATTTGAGTTAAAAACATACATCAACATGATCCCAATCAATATTTAAGCAATTAGTATCCCTGCATGGCCACCTATAGATTTGCACAACTGTGATCCCCCTGCAATTTGCTCTAATACCCTCATTTTCTGGAGCCCAATAAAGTATCCCAACTAACACGATCTTACCTTTTGGGTTTCTCAACTCTATCCAAGCCCCTTCAAGGAAATTCTCACTTCCAAAATAATAGTTTCCTTAAACATTACTCACCACTCCACCTCCCTTTCTATTTTTCTGAACACTTTTTAACCTTGCATATTAAGTGCCAATAATAGCCATTTTTAAAGCTTATAGATTACTGTTAACACATTCTGTGCATTTATACATATGTTGGAAGAAAACAGTACTCAACTATGTCAATGGTTACAGACAAGTGATTGTTAACTTTTGTCATAGACATCAATGTCTTTCTGCTGGACTACAACAAAATGTTTTGAGGCTCTGGCAGAATCATGGTCAATCAATACTACCTAACAGTCAATTCCCCAACCTCTTGGCAGCTTCCAGTGCTTTCTAATTCTTAATACAAAGGCTCACCCTACTTTTCCCAGACCTTCTCAACCATTGCATAGACCCCATCCCTAACCACTCAATGCTGCTGCTTTCAATTTCCACACATCCCAATTATTCAGTGCTGCAAATCCACAATTGAGGTTCCACTTGCTTAATCGTTCTCCATAACCTCGTCCTTCAAAACGATGATGCTGTGGATGGGCAAAAAGCAGGGGATATGGAGCAAGTATTTGCAGGTGCTGGAATCTGTACTGAAAACAACAAATACTGGAGATCACAGGGGGTCAGGCAGCATCCGTGGAGAGACAGCAAGTTAATGTGGAGTCCAGGTGACTTTTTGTCAGAGCGAACACCAAGTGTGGAGGGGGCAACATTTATGCAACAGTGGTGGTGGGTGTGGGGATTGGAGGGCTGGAGAAAGGATGTTGACAGTTCAGATTAAGTGATCAGGACGTGAGAATGACAGAATAATGGTGCCAGACTGGGAAGAACAGATAGTCCAACTGGGGTGGGGTGGGGAAGGAGGAGGAGGGGAAGACAGAGAATGTAACAAGCAAAGCTAAAAAAGGGGGAAGGAATGGGAGTTGGTTCATAATTTGAAGGTATTGAACTCTATGTTTTTGACCTTGTCCAACCGAGTCCAACACTAGCACCTCCACATCATTTGTAGTGGATGGCAGTGGACAGTTTACTCCCCAAAATGGAGACAGATGTCAAGGAAAGGAAGAAACTTATCAGAAATAGATGATGTGAACGTTGTAGAGGGGTGGAAATTGAAGGCAAAATGAACAAATTTTTCAGCACCAAAACATCCAGCAGACTGAAAAAAGTGTTGTGGGAGGGGGCCTGTGTAAGACTGGAACAAGGATTGTTCCACATACCCCATAAAGAGACAGGCGTAACTGGGATCCATGCAGGTGTCATAGGCACTCCTTTGACTTGGCACAAGTGAGATGAATTAAAAGGAGAAAATGTTTGGTGAGAGAACAAGTTCGGCCAAGCAGAGGGGTGTGGTGTTGGATGGGGAGTGTTCATGCCTCTGGATGAGAAAGAAGTGAGAGCTCTCAGACCATCCTGGTGGGGAATGGAGGCAAAGAGGGATCGGATATCCATGGAACAGGAGGCAGTTAGGGCCAGGGAACTGGAAATTGTCAATATGATGGAGGGCATCAAAAGAAATTGCATATGTAGGCAGACAGGGTCTGGACAAATGGAGAGAAGATGGAGAGGAAATGAGCTCAGTTGGAAAGGAATAGGCTGATGCGATGGGCCCCACCAGGACTGTCTGGAAGAAGTGTCCGAGAGTTGGCGTTCAGCATCCACAATAGAGTCGTAGAGATGTACAGCATGGAAACAGACCCTCCAGTCCAACTCGCCCATGCCAACCAGATATCCTAATCTGATCTAGTCCCATCAGCCAGCACTTGGCCTATGTCCCTCTCCACTCTTCCCATTCATATACCCATCCAGATGCCTTTTAAAAATGATGTTATTGTACCAGCCTCCACCACGTCTGGGGAAGCTTATTCCATACGTGCACCACCCTCTGCGTTAAAAAAGTTGCCCTTTAAGTCTCTTAAATTTATTCCTTCTCATCCTAAACCTATGTCCTCTTCTGGATAACAAATTTAGGGTTGGACTAGAGAGACTGAAGTGCGACAATTTCAGAAGGGGACAGATTAGAGTGGGTGAGAGGAACAGAGATATTGAGAAAGTTGATGTGAAGCCAGCAGATTTCAATGAACCGATAGAGGCCAAAGTGAGTGTGAAAATGAAGGCAGAAAAAAAACCCAAAACATCATCATGGAAAGCCCAAAATGCATTAAGATGGGGCTGTAAGGGTATGAAGCTGACTCCTTCGCTGAGGGCAGTACATTCAGCCTCAGAGAGGGGAAGGTCAGGATGTATGATGAAAATATGGCAAGGGCTGGGGTTTGAGGGAGAGGGTGGATAAGTTATCTTAAGGGGAGAGAAAGAGATGGCATCTGAGGGCTGGGAAGGGGTGAGCTGAAGGGATGGAGTCTGAGAGGCAGTAAGGAGAGAGCAGTGCAGGATGGATATTAGATTAGATTACTTTACAGTGTGGAAACAGGCCCTTCGGCCCAACAAGTCCACACCGACCCGCCGAAGCGCAACTCACCCATACTCCTACATTTCCCCCTTACCTAACACTACGGACAATTTAGCATGACCAATTCACCTGACCTGCACATCTTTGGACTGTGGGAGGAAACCGGAGCACCCGGAGGAAACCCACGCAGACACGGGGAGAATGTGCAAACTCCACACAGAGAGTCGCCTGAGGCGGGAATTGAACCCGGGTCTCTGGCGCTGAGAGGCAGCAGTGCTAACCACTATGCCACCGTGCCGCCCACGGTATTGAACTCCATAAGTTGCTGGAACTTACATGTTTTGATGCCTGAAAGAAAGACAAGCATTTTGTTGCGGTGACGAGACAAAGGATGAAGTGAAACTGGGGAATGGCACGACTTTGAGACAGGGTGAGTCAATGTTGCGGCACACTAGAGTCGGGTGCGTATATATGACAGCAGATGCATTGATCATGGATCGTAGGATCCAGCAGGAACAGTCTGTGGAACATTGTATGTCCTCAAGATACTTGCAATCCTGGGTGGATTCGAAACACAAGGGTGAAACTTGAGTTGAAATCCATGTAGGGTAAGTTGGAATCGTTGGTAGTGGCTGAGAAAGGAAATGTGGCTGCGAAAGCAAGGTTTGACAAACACCTTGTTGAACACCAGCAGTGAAATGGAAAGCAATGAAGATGTACATGGTGACAGGGGTTGCCAGAATTCCTATTTGAGGGAAGAACAAAACTTCTTCAGGGTAGGCATTTCTCAAGAAAAACATTTTTTCAGACTAGGCACTTTACAACCTTCTGGACTTAATACGGAGTTCAACACCTTCAAATTGTGTACCAACTGCTATTCCTTCCCTTCATTTTAACTTTACTGGTTACATTCTTGTCACCATGTCCTCACCCCTCCCACCCACCACAGACGGACCCACAGACAATGTTCTTTTAAGTCTGGCAGTTAAACATATTCTACCATTCTCACATTCTGATCACTTAATCTGAACAATCAACATCCTTATTCTTTCTCCAGCACTCCACCACTAATAAATAAATGCTGCCTGACCTGCTGTAATCTCCAGCACATTTTGTTTTCAGAAGTAGATGATACACGGAAACACCACTATTTGCAAGTTTCCCTCCAACCCACAAACTATGCTGAATTGAAAATATATTATCGCTTTTTCAGTGTTGCTGGGTCAAATTCCTGGACCTCCATCCCCAACGGCAGACCCACTAACACCAACTGGACTGTAGCTGTTCAAAGTAGCAGTTCATCACCACCTTTACAAGTATAACTAGAGATGGACAATAAATGCTGTCCCAGCCAACAATTAATCCCATTAAAAGGTCTACTTCCTTTCTGCAGCGCTGCTTAACTTTAAATACAAAACCTCCCCAGCCCCTCAACCATTGAGTGATGCCCAATCATTAATAGATGGCCATATCATAATTTGGCTCATCATCCTTCTATTGATGCTTTACAGAAGTGGGAGGCCAGTCAGAGATCAGGATTAGGAACTATAACTATTATCCTACAATGCAACCTCACCAAAGTTCAGTCTGAGTATGCACACAATTGAGCCCAAATTCCTCAGCTTGCATGTTTTCGTATACTACAGAAGAGGGTGTTACAACAATAAGACCTCAATGCTCAGGGCCTTCCTTGACGATATCCATACCTGGCTGCTAAGTGATCTGTGCAATACTGAGTTTCATAGGCTCACGAGACATTCACAAGGGACTTGATGGTGAAAACAAAACGGGATAACCAGTTTACTAGACCAGGGCTGTTACTGACAGTCATACCCAAAACGAGAAAGCGACGAGATTTAATTCAACACACTTGGATTCAAACACTTCATATACATTTATAACAGAATGCAGAAATATACAGCATGTCAATCAACATCCAAATATATAATTTGTGTTCCAATTACATGTCCATGTGCAGCTCTTCACGTGTCCAACACAAAATATCATGCACTCTGGGGCGATTTATGAATGAAGGCAAAGGCAATAGTGCACAAGATTGAGAACGGAGGCTGATGACTGTACAGAGGTCACATCACTACCTGCACTGCTTATTTTAAGGAGCGATTTGGGCAAGGTAATATCCAACAGTTTCACCATTACACCCCTTTTTACACATCTCAAAAGAGAGAAGAGTGTGTTTAAAAAAAGTATGACCTGCTTGGGCTGAGTAAATATGAAGCACAAGGTACCTCACACAAAGAGTCAAGGCACTAGACAGAAACTAACAGGGGGCGAGTGGGCTCAGGGGGTCTATGGAACCAGACCGGAGTCTGCGAGGATAGCAGGCGATGACATGCTAGAGTTAAAGTCACACATATTATAGTTCGCCCAAATGAAGGAGAAGCCTGTTCAGTAGCTGATGGATACAAGAGTCTTTGAAAAACAAGCTTTGGCCTACTCAATCCAAATCAAATTCAAGCAAGTTCACAAGTAGTAGGAGATATCCAATGGACTGATATCAGACGGACATCAATTCAGTTACAAGCTACTCCATCTTGCAGAACTCCACAAAATATCTCGTAGACTCAGCCATTTCCAACAGCTTTTACAATCCAAAGATTTGCAACCTTAATGTTTGCAGTCATTTCATTGTTTGATTGTCAATAATTTGAAACTGTAGGAAATAAAAAAGGCTTTTGGTATACAAGAATGTTCCACAAAGGGCATCAATAAAAGACCATCTTTACCTGGTCCGCATTCAAAGTTGCGTCAGGAGAACAGAAAGGGATGAGAATCGTGTGTGTCTAGGTATGTCACATGATGCCAAGATAACTTACTGCAGTTATAAACCGAAAGTTGAAAATCTGATACTGTTTATTGCCATACTTACACAAGTGAAGTGCATTATTTAAGGATTCATATGCAGATTTTGGAAAAGGCAACCGCAAAACATGATATCATGAATACTTTCAACAGTTCACTATGAATTTAGCATATTTTGTCACAGTGAAATCATTTGGTGCTTTGGGTCAAAAACTGGCTTTTGAGTCTGATGAACAATACAGGATGAATCTGACAGTGCAAGGGCTCAGGGTTTGGTTTCCACCAGCACAATGTTGGTTGTTACAAAGATGAAACAAGACAATGACCACACCAACACAAAGAAAATCCAGAATATATGCTTGAAGGGCGATCTGTACTTATTCTGAACATTATTACCAAATACAAGTTCAATGTCTTTCCTGCTGAAGTAGACCAAGCATGCAGGGATTATGTACTGAATACCAGTGCCTGCATAAGAACCAGTAATGCCCACCAGCGTTTCCAAGTCATGGGTGCAGAATGCCACCAATATAGGAGGAATAATGGTGATTAAGGGAAAGATAATTTGATCAATCAGCCATGGATACATCCCCCCTTCTCTGTGGAAGACAGTTTTCCAGTTATTGCGTAATGTAACTGCAATTATTGGGAAGTTTGTGCTGATTGTAAAAACTGGAAACAATCCTAAGAAGTAGCGAATGAAGGACACATTGATGACATTACAATTACTGGTGAAGTTGAGGGTATACATGTCCTTCAGATTACTGAAGCAGAAGATGGCTGTGAAGGACAGCAGGCTGTAGAAGGCTAGGATGAGCACATAGTCGACGAGGACCAGCTTGTTCATATGCTTCTTCTTACTGATGGGGGTAATGAGCGAGGGCAAGGAATGTTGACACATGAAGGAGTAGACGCACACACCAAACAAGTTGGGGATGCCAGAGATGTTAGCGATAGGAGGATGGCCCTCTCCTGCACCTTTACCGATCCTGATCAAAGCCAAAATGATCATGATTACAAAAGCTGTAAGGCAAGGGAAGAGAGTGGTCAGAAAACATACACTAGTTTTATACATTGTCAAACAAAAGCCACAAATACACAATAAAAATCAGAAAATGCTGGAAATACTGGAGGTCAGGTGACGCCTGTGAACAAATAAGGGGTTAATTTTTCAAGCAAATGACCTTCATCAAACTAGAAAGATTCAGAAGCAGTTCATTTGAACAAAGTGCAGAGCCAGGGAAAAGGAGGGAGGGTTGGAAAGACCAAAAAAAAAGAGAAAGCAAGATAAGGTGACTACACTACATAACCTTAAAGAATATACAGTACAAAAATAAGCAATTCAATCATACCAGATCATGTCAGCATTTAAACTCTGATTAATCCTTTACCTGTCCTTCCTCATCCAGACATCAAGTTCAACTTTTGTTTGCCTGTCCCTTATTTAGTCTTTTTATTCTTTCATGGGTGTGGGTGTCACTGACAAGGTCAACATATGTTGCCCATCCCTAACTGACTTTGAACATTTATTCCTTATATGCTCATCTATCTGCCACTTAAATGCACCTCTTTATTCATTGCAACTACTCCGTAATGGCAGAAAACTCTGAATTCCCCTCACTCAGCTACCAGCTCATTTTGTCCCTGCCATCCATATTGGATCCAATGCGTCACAATCAACTATTCTGTTACTACTCAGTATATTTTCTCTTATAGTAGGGCTTGTTTTTTTTAAACCAAATGATGAGCAGACTGGTTTGTTGTTCCCTGGTCATGCTCCATTTCTTTCCTTAAACATAGGTATAATGTTAAGTATCCATCAGACCTTTGGCATTGTACCTTCTAAATATTAAATAATTGTTTACATCATGGGGCAAATAAAAACGATGACGGCAATAGGCCAAGAACTAAAAGATGGATCAAGAGCAACTATAACAACAGAAGTTGAATTGTTACCAACAGATGCTATCTGAAAAAATGGGAGCAGTAATCATGATGCAAAGGTCATTGAGCTCAATGTAGAGATGCAAGTTGTAAAGTGCCCAAAAGATGAACTGCTGTTCTCGAAGTTTCCATTGAGCATCACTGGAATAGCAGAAGAGATCAAAAAAAGAGGTCAAAAGTTATTCTGGGATGCACAACTAAATTAGTGAATATAACTGAAAACTCAATCAAGTTTGAAGACTAAATAGAGGTGTAATAAGAGTGTGAACAATTGAACTGAATTGAATTTATTGTCCCATGTACAGAGGCACAGTGAAAAGATTGTCTTGCGAGCAATATAGGCAGATCCATAGTTAAGTAGCATAGATAAGTAAATAATAGGTAAACAGCAGCAAAAACAAAAACACAATACAGGCGAATGCCAGAAGTTGGACCGTCCATTCAGTATTTTAACAACAGTAGGGTAGAAACGGTTTTGAAAGTGGCTGGTGTGTGTATTCAGGCTTTTGTACCTTCTCCCTGATGGCAGAGGTTGTAGAAAAGCATTGCCAGGGTAGGATGGATCTTTGAGAATGTTGGTGGCCTTTCCTTGACAGCGGGCCTGGTAGATGGATTCTATTTTGGGGAGGTTGGCCTTTGTGATTGTCCAGGCCGAGTTCACCACTCTCTCTAACCGTCTCCGATCTTGAATGGTACAGTTGCCATACCAGGTGATGATACATCCAGACAAAATGCTCGAGATGGTGCACCTATAAAAGTTGGCAAGGGTATTTTCCGTCATGCCAAATTTCCTCAGCTGCCGAAGGAAGAAGAGACGTTGTTGGGCCTTTGTAACCAGTGTGTCCACTAGAAGAGTCCAAGAAAGCTTGTTGTGGATGACCACTCCCAGGAGCTTGACACTCTCCATTCGTTCCACCTCCGTGCTGTTAATGTGAAGGGGGACACAAGTAACATGCCGCCAAAAGTCAATAGTGAGTTCCTTGGTTTTGCTGGCACTGAGAGCTAGGTTGTTCTCAGTGCACCATTTTTCCAGGTCTTCCACCTCCTGTCAGTAGTCTGTTGCATCGCCATCTAAGATTCGACCAACTATGGTGATGTCATCAGTGAACTTGCAAATGGCATTAGTCTGGTATTTGGTGACGCAGTCATAGGTATACAGTAGGGGGCTGAGTACACACCCCGGTGGGGAGGGGGGCACTCCAGTGTTGAGTGCTAATGAGGATGAAATATTGTCCCCAGTCTTCACTGATTGTGGCCTGTGGGTCAGTGGCTGAGGATCCGGTTGCAGAGAGTGGGGCTTAGTCTGAGGGGGCAATAAATAACTGGAGACAAGAATTAATAAAGCTTGCGTCCCGAAATGGGACTCTTGAAGCACAGTAGCAATGTCTCTGCTACAGAGTGGGACTTGAACTCGGTGTATTGTTTCAGAGGCAGAGGTGCATAGTGACATCTCTGAACAGGTTGATTAGAAAATATGGTGTGTTCGTATACAATTAATTTTCATAAAATGATTTATCACCCTTATGAAGCACTGTTGCCAATCGTTGCCTGTAACCTCCTGGGTGTATAGCTGAAGCTGGAGGTTTGGAACACAGAGCTAAAGTATAAGGTCTCCCTTGTTTGGCAGCTTGCAACACAGACCAAAAAGAGATCACCAAATGGGGATTAATTGCTTGCTCCATGTATCAATTTCACTGTCCTTGATTCAAAGCATCTGTCCACTTTGTACCATTCACAAATTTGATATTTTTGGCTATATATTGGGGGAAAATATGCTGTAGGACCCTCTCTGTTCCTGTCAGGGAATCTATTTCTACTTAGTGCCCAAGCTAGTTCAAATGAAATCATATTCAGAATGAAATACATACAAGATGGCTACCAAATCAGGCCTTGATAAGAAGTGATACACTAAATGTAGTGCACCGTGTGTTTCATTCCCTGAAAAATGTGTTGCTGGAAAAGCACAGTAGATCAGGCAGCATCCAAGGAGCAGGAGAATCGACATTTTGGGCATAAGCCCTTCTTCAGGAATGAGGAAGGTGTGCCAAGCAGGCGAAGATAAAAGGTAGGGAGGAGGTTCTTGGGGGAGGGGCGTTGGGAATGCAATAGGTGGAAGGAGGTTAAGGTGAGGGTGATAGGCCAGAGAGGGGGGTGGGGGCGGAGAGGTCAGGAAGATGATTGCAGGTCAAGAAGGCGGTGCTGAGTCTGAGGGTTGGGACTGAGATAAGGTGGGGGGAGGGGAAATAAGGAAGCTGGAGAAGTCTGCATTCATCCCTTGTGGCTGGAGGGTTCCTAGGCAGTCCTCCGGGCATCGTGTTGCCATGGTCTGGCGATGGAGGAGGCCAAGGACCTGCATGTCCTTGGCAGAGTGGGAGGGGGAGTTAAAGTGTTCAGCCACGAGGCGGTTGGGTTGGTTGGTGCGGGTGTCTCAGAGGTGTTCTCTGAAACGTTCCACAAGTAGGCGGCCTGTCTCCCCAATGTAGAGGAGGCCACATCGGGTGCAGCAGATGCAGTAAATGGTGTGTGTGGAGGTGCAGGTGAATTTGTGACGGATATGGAAGGATCCCTTGGGGCCTTGGAGGGAAGTGAGGGGTGAGGTGTGGGCGCAAGTCTTGCATTTCTTGCGGTTGCAGGGGAAGGTGCCGGGAGTGAAGGATGGGTTGGTGGGGAATGTGGATCTGACGAGGGAGTCGCGGAGGGAGTGGTCTTTCAGGAACGCTGATAGGGGAGGGGAGGAAATATATCCTTGGTGGTGGGGTCTGTTTGGAGGTGGTGGAAATGACAAAGGATGATACGATGTATCTGAAGGTTGGTGGGGTGGTAGGTGAGGACCAGTAGGGTTCTCCCTCCACTCCAATCCCAACCTCACTATCAAACTGGCAAACTAGGGAGGCGCGGTGGTCATTTGGCACACCGATCTTTACATTGCTGAGGCTAAACGTCAGCTCGCAGACACCTCCTCCTACTGCCTCCTTGACCATGACCCCCCTCCCACCACCAAACCATCATCTCCCAGATCATCCATAACCTCGTCACCTCAGGGGATCTCCCATCCACCACCTCCAACCTCAGTTGCACAACCCCGCAGCACCCGTTTCTACCTCCTGCCCAAAATCCACAAACCTGACTGCTCCTGCCCCACCGAACTCATCTCTGCATACGTCGACACGGTCCTGTCGCCGTTAGTCGAAGAACTCCCCACCTACGTTCGGGACACCACCCACGCCCTCCACCTCCTCCATGATTTTCGCTTCCCTGGCCCCCAACGCCTTATCTTCACCATGGACATTCAGTCCCTATACACTTCCATTCCCCATCACGAAGGCCTCAAAGCCCTCCACTTCTTCCTTTCCCGCCGACCCAACCAGTACCCTTCCACTGACACCCTCCTTCAACTGACTGAACTGGTCCTCACTCTGAACAACTTCTTCCAATCCACCCACTTCCTCCAAACAAAAGCAGTACCCATGGGCACCCACATGGGCCCCAGCTATGCCTGCCACTTCGTCGGATATGTGGAACAGTCCATATTCCGCAGGTACACTGGCACCTTTACCTCTGCTACATCGATGACTGTATCGGCGCTACCTCGTGCTCCCACGAGGAGTTAAACAATTCATCCACTTTACCAATACCTTCCACCCCGACGTCAAATGTACCTGGACCGTCTCAGACTCCTCCCTCCCCTTCCGAGACCCCTCCATTTCTATCTCGGACGATTGACTCGACACGGACATTTACTATAAACCGACCGACTCCACAGCTACCTAGATTACACCTCCTCCCACCCTGACCCCTGTAAAAATGCCATCCCTTATTCCCAATTCCTTCGCCTCCGCCGCATCTGCTCCCAGGAGGACCAATTCCAAAAAAGAACAACCCAGATGGCCTCTTTCTTCAAAGACCACAATTTCCCCTCAGACGTGGTTGATGATGCTCTCCACCGCATCTCCTCCACTTCCCGCTCCTCCGTCCTTGAACCCCGCCCCTCCAATCGCCACCAGGACAGAACCCCACTGGTCCTCACCTACCACCTCACCAACCTCCAGATACATCGTATCATCCTACGTCATTTCCGCCACCTCCAAACAGACCCCACCAACAAGGATATATTTCCCTCCCCTCCCCTATCAGCGTTCCAGAAAGACCACTCCCTCCGCGACTCCTTCGTCAGGTCCACATCACCCACCAACCCAACCTCCACTCCCAGCACCTTCCCCTGCAACCACAAGAAATGCAAAACTTGCGCCCATACCTCCCCCCTCACTTCCCTCCAAGGCCCCTAGGGATCCTTCCATATCCGTCACAAATTCACCTGCACCTCCACACACATCATTTACTGCATCCACTGCACCTGATGTGGCCTCCTCTACATTGGGGAGACAGGCCGCCTACTTGCGGAATGTTTCAGAGAACACCTCTGGGACACCCGCACCAACCAACCCAACTGCCCCGTGGCTGAACACCTTAACTCCCCCTCCCACTCTGCCAAAGACATGCAAGCCCTTGGCCTCCTCCATCGCCAGACCATGGCAACATGACACCTGGAGGAAGAGCGCCTCATCTTCTGCCTAGGAACCCTCCAACCACAAGGGATGAATGCAGATTTCTCCAGCTTCCTCATTTCCCCTCCCCCCCCCCACCTTATCTCAGTCCCAACCCTCGGACTCAGCACCGCCTTCTTGACCTGCAATCTTCTTCCCGACCTCTCCGCCCCCACCCCCTCTCTGGCCTATCACCCTCACCTTAACCTCCTTCCACCTATTGATTTCCAACGCCCCTCCCCCAAGTCCCTCCTCCCTACCTTTTATCTTCGCCTGCTTGGCACACCTTCCTCATCCATGAAGAAGGGCTTATGCCTGTAACGTCGATTCTCCTGCTCCTTGGATGCTGCCTGACCTGCTGCGCTTTTCCAGCAACACATTTTTCAGCTCTGATCTCCAGCATCTGCAGTCCTCACTTTCTCCTAGTTTCATTCCCTGGGTTTACAGTAACCCAGATTGGACACAACCTCCCAGGTAATGTTTCAGGCTGTTAACTCTGATTTCTCTTCACAGATACGGTCAGACTTGCTGAGCTTTTCCAGAAACTTGTTTTTGTTTCTGATTTAGAGCATCCACAGTTATTTCAGTTTTATTTAGGAAAGGCAAGTATAGCCTAAAGCACAAGAGTTAGAGTTGTGAATAGCAGCTATGCTGTTGAGTCATTGCTAGTTCTGATTGTATAACAGAATTAAAACATAATGCAGCTAACAATACTACTGTATTGTCAGAGGTGTGATTTTTCATGGAAGTAATTAAACCAAGTTTTTCTCTGTAGCTAAATATAGAAAATTCCATAACACTTCAAAGAATCAATGGAATATGCTGTGCCCTGACCAATGCCTTAGTGCTCATTAGATACAAAAAGAATATTAACTGATCATTTATCTCATTACCTTTTGTGGGACTTCATTGTGTGGAGTTTGGTCACTGCATTTGCTACATTACAACAGCAACAACACTTCAAATGTAGTTTATAGGACAGTTCAGGTTCAACCAGATTGTTCACAACCTTGACATCCTATTTGATCAGGCTGACCACATCCATCTCTGCAATATCATCCATCCCCACCTCTGCCTCAGATTAACTTGCTGCTAACACCCACATCCATGCTTTTGTTACCTCGAAACTTGACAACAGTCTCTTGGTGAGATTTCCACCTTTCACTCAACAAACATCAGTCCTACAAAACCCTGCTAACTGTACCCTCTTAAACATCAGAAAATGCAAACTGGTAACAAGGATGAAGTACTTTGTTTCCCAGTTCAACAATGCCTGCTTTAAAATTTGCATTACCATGTGCGAATCATTTTATGGTCTCTGCTGCCTATCCACCAGCCCTATAACCTTCTGGTGAACACTGTTGGGAAATAATCAAAGTTGGTGACTCTAAGGCTCCCTTTTCCAAATAGAGGTTTTGAACAATTTCTTCAAGCTGGTCACCTGATGCATTCAATACCCCATAATTCCCTTGTATGTAAATACTCCAATCCCACTGGATAAGCCATTCCAGATAGGGCGTTCATAACTTGCACTGACATTGCCTCTTGTAGAAGTGTGTCATGGCACTGTGTAAAGCATAGATAACAAAATGATTTATAGCTCTCATCATCGAAGGAATTCAAAGACATTACTCACTCATTATCTAAAACTATAAACTATTTCATGAACAGTGACAGACACTCAGCACACACACACACACTTCTAGGACAAATGCCACAAACACTTAACAGTTCTTCAGTCAAAAGAAAATCTCATTTGCATTAGAGTGCCTGGATGATTGTAATTTAACAAGACTAATGTGCAAGTGCATAAAATAGGATATCTTTGCAATAACTTGAAAAATTAATAGACAAAATTTTTATTCTAGATAACTACAAGTGGAATAGAAGACTGATTTCAATTGCTGCAGCCTATTTACAGAAGTTACAATTCCTATATATCACAGTATTCAATGACTAAATTCTGAGCTTTGGATTTTGTACTAATTTTATTTCATTTCCAGAGGCTACAGTATAATATATCTATGATTCATCATCCAGCAAGACTTTTTTTATATTCAAGTATGAACAGGATAATTGACCACAGGGCATCACTGTTGATCGTAATCCTACTTCCCATGTAGCTGTAGAGACAATGGTGCACCAATCCAGATGGGTCCCATCTAGCAATCCCTCCTGGAAGCCAAGTCAGTCTGATTTCCAAAGCCAGGGCATTGAAATTAATATTAGTGCCTGACTCTGATTAACAAATTCCATCTGGATAATGAACCTGTGACATCTTTCTGGATCAATGACTCATCAGGTGGCAATTAAACTAAAACTAACTCAAAATCAATGAAATTTTGGTTGGTACTGATCATAACGGAATTGCAGGCAGGCAACAGTTTGTTTCTGTGTCAGAGACAAGTTCAGCTGCAGGAGGGAATATCAGTTGTCAAATATCGGGAAAGGCTAAGACAAGCAGCCTGCACCAGATGCCTGTGCCTTACTCAAATAAGCAAGCGCCAAATCACGAGCATCCAGGTAATAGAACTCATTTTGTTTAGCAAGCCATGTGTGCAGACACACACACACACACACACACACACCTAGGACAAATGCCACAAACACTTACACATGGGAAATGGCAACGAACAATAAAGAATGAAAACACTCAATTGAAGGAGGATACATGTCAATGAATTTAAATGAGATTTAGCTTAGCTGGAGAAGATCCAAGATTAGCAGGCCAAATGGAAAATTAATGTGTGAAGTCTTCAAGGAAGAGATTCCCATGAAGGGATGGCACACTAGGACACCCAAAATGATACTGTAATAAATCAAAGTAGATGCTTGCGATATCTATTGAGTTTAGATTAGAAATTCAAAGAGAATGCAGCAAGTACAGAGAAGTACTCAAAAAGGAAACGAGGCAAAGAGTATGAGACTAGATTAGCAGCTAACAAAAAGGGAACAGTGAAGTATTGCATAAATATTTAAATAATAAAAAAGGATATTCAAAAGGAGGGTAGGGCCACTAAGAGATCAAACAGATTTTCGTGTAGAAGTGGAGAGTGTGACAGAGGCACAATGCTTAGCATGGATCTGCTTCATGCAGAGAAGGATGCTGCCACGTACCAGTCAGGAAGATGACAGGAGCAATTTTTAGTTTGGATAAAGGCAGAGTTGGTACTTAAATAACTAACACAATTGCCTGGATCATCATTCCTGCACTCCATTCCATCTTGGACCTCATACACTGAGCTGCAGCTAACATAGGTTGAACAGGTGAAAGGACTTTCACCTTTGGTTAACAAGGTTTCTGGTTCACAAGGTTTCAGCATAAAAGAATCTGAAGAATTTGGGGGAATGCTAGCTATCAGAAATACAATCTGTCAAATGAGATATTAGTAACATATTAAATCTGCTTTAGGTGGACGTAAATGATTAAATAGAGGGCTCTTGTGATGCAGTGATAGTACCCCATCTCTGGGTCAGAGGACCTGAGTTCAAGTCTTGCCCACTCCAAAAGCATGTCATAATAGGCCTAAATAGGTTCAGTAAAAATATGTAAAACACCAAAAGGTAAGATTTCAGAGAGCAAGGAAGTTAATTCACTTGTCCAAATTCATATTTATCCTAGTCAATATCAGAAAAGTAAATGATCTGGTCATCTCTACACTGATAGTTTGCTGTGCTCAAGATTGGCTGAAGATGTTCCTACATTACAACTTCAAAAGCATTTCATTGGCTGTGAAACACATCCAGTTACCATAAATAAGTGTTCTATAAATTCAAGTCTTCTATTTTTTTTTCAATAAACACATCCAGAACATCATGGATACTGCATGCAAAACACTCCTCTGATCAGAAACACCCCTAACAGTATCTCAAACATCTGCAGGGAAAGAACAGTATGAGCTAAACACAGATGGAACCTCTTGCTCCAGTATCTTATCAGGATTGCAAGGGTACATGATACCTATCAAAAACAAAAAATGCATAGAATTATAAAAGAATGGAAAAAGCAAACCACTGGTATCAATGAGACAGCAGGTGGAAGCTACAAGGATCATCAGTTCAGGCCAAGTTACCACATCACATCAGTTATGAATTGAAGTCAAAATATTGCCTAGAATTTCTGGAAAATGCAGAAATTCTTAGGAAAGGTGGTTCCTGTTTAACAATATTTGGAAATAAATCCATTATGAAGGTCAAATATTTTGTTTGAAGAATATTTCTTTGGTCTATTTTAGTAAGTTTCTTAATGCAATCAAATGGTTAAGATGAGAAGGAAAAATTATCTGAACAACAGAATGCTCCCTGCTTCCTATCCAGAGACTCATTCATTCAGAGTTTATGATACTTTGGAGTTAATTAAGGCCACTCAGATGACTTGTATTACAGCTGCTAGCTCATCCTGGGAAATTCTTCATGATCTCAGGGGCTTTCTCTCAGTCCCAGTGACTCTAAAGTCCATTCCCTTGACAACTCTCTACATGCTGCAACTTGTACATTCTTCAGCTATAATACCTTTACTCCCATTTCAATTTTATTGTTCAGACAATGCATGAATGATTCTTTTATTCCTTCAACTGTCAACTTTGGTTTTGATACTCTTTAAAAACAGAAGTCATGTCTCATACAAACCTAATAACAGCCCCCATTCTAATACTGCACTCAACATCCCATGATATTTAATACGATTTCAAATATGATCCTCAAATACCTTTTCCCAACCCATTTCTTCACACAACTTCAAAGCTCAATGGTGTCAGAGAAAACTGCCACATCACGACATATGCAAACCAGAACAATAAAGGACATCCAAAGTCTGTTAAAAAATATTGTGCTCTCACATACATTTGGTGGGGAGAGGACTGCATTGCAATAAACTGAATTAGACCCACATAACAGAAATGGTAATTACTTCACTGCAAACATTCTTGTACAGACATTAGGTGGATAAAGAGTGTATAAGGTCTGTATCTACACTGCATGTTGCCTGTAAACACCTCATTAAACCAGAGTATTAAGCCCCATGAACCATGATTATAAAAGCTACACTAACTGGGAAGCGTGAATCACTGGGCAGTCAGCCCTTCCTGGATCTCAGTGCAGTTCCACCTGCTCTTGCTGTAATCACTGATGCACTCAAAACATGGAGTTCAAACAGTGTGCTCTCTGCTGTGGGAGCATCTGTCCCAAGGCAAGTTTGAGTTACGAGGGGCAGTGGAACAGACTGAAACAGAATTGGAGACAGCAGCAGAGTCTTTTCAGCAAAGGGTCTTGTCAATACAAAATTCTCATCTCACAATTAGAATCTGTGAACAGGATGCAATCAGTTTTTAAACCTACCACTCTAAATTATGGTTTATTTGTATTTCAACTCAATATGCTTCGAGATCATAACCTAACAAAAATTTTTAATTTTGATGCCAAGCAGGTGAGCAGAGGTTCCAGACTTCCACTTCACCATGTGAAGCATTTATTACCATCTCAAAACGACCAGATTATAATTTCAAGTTTTCAGCTCTTACTCTGGGATACTCTACCAAAGCAAAGATCTACACAACTCTAACATCACATTCAATCCACTGGCGAAACATACTTAGACAAGGGCCAGTGAATTAACTTTTTATTTTCTGCCTTCATCTTTTTTTAAATTCTCCAATTTTGAAGTTTTCCTATGCCCGCAATCTCAACAAATCCCACAAACCAAAATATCCACGTGGTTTTTATTCTCATGAAACTAGTAAAACTAATCTTTTGGCTATCGGAATTAATATTTTGTGCAGGTCAGGAACACTGCTTTATTATGTTCCTTTGCATTTTGGGACATTGCATTATGGTAAATAGATAAACAGTGATTGTTGTTGTTGCTGCTGCCGTTCATTAGCTTTTACTGATTTCCATACTTGAATCCCTGAATTTCTATGTTCCTCCACAGTTCTTCGATTCTGGTCATTCTGATCAATCTTTCTCGGATCTAAACTCAATGACCTCATTTCTCCACACTAAATTTGCCACTGTTTTTGCATACTGCCCCTTGTTTCCCTCAACAATTTACAGTGTCAAGTGTTCCAGGTTAGTAAATAGAATGCTCTTTTCCTCAAGTCAGGCCAGAATATGGACAAATATATTCTGGACTAATTAGAAACAAATGTCCCTTACCTACTCAAAAAAAGTTAGATTAGTTAGGCATAACCATTTTACAAATTAACCTACACAGGATAACCATCTGATCAGCTCATATTTAAGTGTTCTTTCCTATCATTGATGTGAGGCCTGCAAGGCCTATAATTATCTGTCTTTAATTAATGGAGTCACAATATAAATTTTCAACCAAATCAGACAATTCTTGAGCTGAGTCTTTAAACTATCCACAAATTCCTTACATACCTACTTCTAATATTCTGGTGTAGAAGTAAGTTCTTAAGATTTGTTCATCTTTAGTTTTACTGTTTTCACCACCACCACCACCCCTTTAAAAAACAAACTGACATTTAGCCAGCTCCTTCCTTGATTTATTTTTAGTTTTGTTATCCTCAATATCTACTGCAGACACTGATTCAATTTAACTACACAAGGAGTCTGCAATTTCCTCATTTTCAACCAGCGTGGAACCCATTATCTATTCTACCTTGAATCATCCTTTTTCTCTTCCTCCTTTAGAAAACATGCTATGCTCATATGTTTATCTTTAATATTTTTTTTAAAAACAGCTTTCAATACTTTCTCCGTATCCTTTTACTTTTTAACTAAAATCCTCAAGACTACAAGATGTGGCGGAAGTAGCATTTGACCTATCCAGCTTGCTCTGCCTTCAGTGAGATCATGGCTGATCTGATAATCCTCAACTCCACTTTCCTATCTTTTCCCAATATCCCCAAGTTGGCTTACTAAGAAAAAGTCAGTTTACCTCCATGTTGAATATTCTCAGTGACCCAGTACTAATCCAAACTGTGCAGTAAAGCATTCCACAAACATACTATCTTCAGAAGGAATTCCATCTCTTCCGTCTTAGTCTCACCCAATGCATGAGATCCTATTAATCAATGCCTTGGCATAAAATCATGAAAACAAAAGTTAAATCTCACTATTCTTATTCACTACACGTAAGAGTTTGTGTTATAACAATACACACATTTGTCCTGTACCACTTTGCAACACTTCCACAGTTCATCTGGATTTAGATTTTGAGGTCAACTCTGCCTCATGCTTGCAAAATCGAATTTAAAAACTTGGATCATGATTTGTCATTCTGCATCCTTCTCTAACTCACAGAACAAAGTCACTTCACTGTTGTTTTTAATATAATCAGAGGAGAGAGGGCCAATAGCAAATTGCATTCTCTTTTAACAAAGAGCTTTATTCCCTACATTACCTAAGGTCATAATAAAGTTTTGAATCCTGGATATTAAATTGGTCATGGCTGGAGGGCAGTTCCATTGATTATCATTCCATCAATAGACATATTCCTTTTTAGCATTACATTTCAAACAGAGGTTTACAATACTTTTTCTCCAAGTCTATTCTCCATCATTCCCAAGTTGCCGAACGCTCTTCGATTTCATTATACAAATTCATGAGCTTTTGTGGTTTGCTCATGTGTTTTAAAATTTAAAAGAACACACAGAAGTAGAGATGAAGGAACATTTCAGTTGTCAATCTGACCAATCACCCTCCCTCAAATCTCCTGCAATGCTTTTCACAAGATCCTCCTCCCCAGTCTGTGTAAAGTAAACCAAGCTCCAGTATGTCAGCTCATTTTCTTTTAACTGTGTATTAAGTGTTAGATTTTTAACTTTAGACCATAGTTATCTCATTGCTACTGTTGAGGATACCAAACAACAAGGTTTTTTTATTTATTCATGCATGGGACATACACTTCACTGGCTGGCCAGCATTTATTACCCATTCTTAGTCACTCTTGAGGTGGTAATGCTGAGCTACCTTCTTGAACTGCTGCAGTCCACCTGCTGTAGGTTTACTCAATGCCCTCAGGAAGGGAAATCCAGGATTTTGACCCAGCAAAGGAATGCAATATACTTCCAGGATATCAGGATGATGAGTGACTTAGAGGGGAACTTGCAGGTGATGGCGTTCCCACACATCTACTGCCATTGTCATTGCAGATGAAAGTGGTCATAGGTTTGAAAGATGCTGTCCAAGGATCTCTGGTGAAATTCTGCAGCGCATCTTGCGGATAGTATACACAGCTGCTACTCAGCATCAGTGGGGGAGGGAGTGGATGCTTGAGGATGTGATGCCAATCAAGCTGGCTGTTTTGTCCTGGATGGTCTCAAGCTTCCGAAGTGTTGTCAGAGCTGCACCCACCCAGGCAAGTGGGGAGTATTCCATCATACATCTGACTTGTGCCTCTTAGATTGTTGACAGATACTG
This sequence comes from Chiloscyllium plagiosum, assembly GCF_037043375.1. Classification (NCBI taxonomy): domain Eukaryota; kingdom Metazoa; phylum Chordata; class Chondrichthyes; order Orectolobiformes; family Hemiscylliidae; genus Chiloscyllium; species Chiloscyllium plagiosum. The sequence goes on along the minus strand of NW_028270163.1, from coordinate 24,845,719 downwards.
GGGAGTCAGGAGGAAAATTACTCACCGCAGTATTCCTAGCCTCTGACTTGTTCTTGTAGCAATTGTGTTTACGTGACAAGTCCAGTGAATATCGGGTCACTGGTAATTCCCGATGTTGCTAGTGGGGGATTCATGAATGTCAAGGGGTGGTGGTTAGATTCTTATTGGAGATAGTAATTGCCTAGCACGTGAGAGATATGAATGTTACTTACCACTTGTCAGTCCAGGCCTGGATACCATCCAGATTTTGAACATGGACAGCTTCTCCGTATCTGAGGAGTCACAAATGGTGTTGAACATGATGCATTCATTGGTGAACATCCTCACTTCTGACCTTATGACGGAGGGAAGGTAACTGATGAAGCAGTTGAAGATGGTTGGGCCTAGGGCACTACCCAGAGGAGCTCCTGCAGAAACATCCGGAAGCCAAGATGACTGACCTCCAACAATCACAGCCATCTTCCTACTTGCCAGATATGACTCCAGCCAGCTCAAAGTGCCCATGAATTCCAGTTTTCCTAAGGCTTCTTGATGCCACACTTAGCTGAATGTGGCCTTGGTGTCAAGTGCTGTCACTCGCACCACACCTCTGGAATTCAGCTCTTTTGGCCATTTTCGATCCAAGGCTGTATAAGGTCAAGAGCTACGTGGCCCTAGCAGAACACAAACTACCTGTCACTAGTCAGGTTATTACTGAGTAAGTGCTGCTTAATAGCACTTTTGATGACACCTTCTATCACTTTACTGATGATCAGAGTGGATTGATGGGACACTAATTGCCTGCGCTGGATTTGTGCTGCTTTTTGAATACAATATCAGATTATCTGAAGGGAATCTTGAGGGGTGAGAGTGTGGGGGGGGGAGGGGGTGGAGGAGGGTGGATCCGTGTGCGCCTGGTGGGGGGAGGTGTGGACGCGCAGGGGTGGGTGGTGTGGGGGCGTGCGCGCACACATGCGCAGGCTTCTTGGAGACTTACCTGACAAAGGCAACTGCAGCAGCAGCCTTGATGTTGGTGTCCAGTCCAGCTGCCCCGGAGAGTTTGGGGTGGGGGCAGAGGGCATTGTTGGAGGGGTTTGGGGTGGGCGAGGCAGTGTTGGATGGTGTTGGGAGCGGCAGTGTTGGACGGGGATGGGGGCGCGGAGCGGTGTTGGGGGTGGGGGCAGCGTTGGATGGAAATGGGGGGTGTGCAGAGCATTGTTGGGGGTGTGGGGGCAGTGTTGGGAGCCGGGGAGGGCAGGGTCTCACGCTTTACGCTGTGGAGCAGGGGCGGTGTTGTGGGCAGGTTCTCTTGCTGTGCATTGCTTCAGTCCCCTGAACGGTGAACAGACTTTTAAAAACTCAGAGCCCCAGAGGAAAGGCATTTAATCAATTAACTGAATATCGATTATTCGAGCAAAATAGTGCCCGCCCATCAGATAACAGAGGTTCCACTGTACATATCTGGGCAATTTTCCATATTGCTGGTAGATGCCAGTGCTGTAACTGTACTGGAACAACTTGGCTAGGGGAGCAACAAGTTTGAGACAAGTCTTCAGTACTATTGCTGGAACATTGTCAGGACAAACAGTCTTTGCATTAACCAGTGCCTCGAACAGTTTCTCAACATCACATGGAGTGAATTGGATTGGCTGAAGACTGGTATCTATGATGCTGGTCACTATAGGAGAAGGCCAAGATGGATCATCCATTTCGGGTACTCCTGACTGAAGATTGTTGCAAATGCTTCAGCTTTATCTTTTGCACTGATGTGTTGCACTTCCATCATTGAGAATGGGGACATTAGCCTTCTTCTTCAGTGACGTGTTCAATTGTCCACCACCACTCACGACTGGATATGGCACAACTATAGGGCTTAAATCAAACCCATTGTTTGCAAGAACACTTAGCTCTCTTTCTGCTTATGGTGACTGGTGTGTAAGTAGTCCTGTTTGGTAGCTTCACCAGAGAGATAGGGTGGGCAGACACAGACACAAAGTGGGGGAAACAGGGAGTGAGATGGGAGTCAGGCAGAGGGTAGACACGGAAGTCAGGAACCTAGCATTAATCTCCAGACAAATCTTGGACCATCAAACATAGTTCTGAGGTTTTACCTATCTTTTTGGCCACAGGAACATATTGAAAATAAATCCTGAGCGCCAAGAATATTTTTGAACCAATTCTGGAAGTATTGAATGTCTCTTCCAAGGACAGCATAGCATGCATCTCAGTGCTTTTATTTTCCAGTTGCATTGAAGATTCTCTTCAGTAGTTTAAAGTATAAGTTGCCAGCATAAATGGTGCACAAGTAAAAGTCTAAAACCATGAAATCTCACTGTGTCATCCTTTCAGCAATTAAATGGATGCCTGAGGTTTTTTTTGATTGTCAGTCTCTAGGTATTTCTGATGAAGGGCTTTTGCCCAAAACGTCGATTTTACTGCTCATCGGATGCTGCCTGAACTGCTGTGCTCTTCCAGCACCACTAATCCAGTCTCTAGAGATTAGTTTAGAGTGCATAACAATAACAATCTTCAGCTTTTTTAAATGACTACCCAGCTGTCAGAAGGCCAGGAATAGGATTATTTACTGATGATTCCAGTGTTCAGTCTTATTTTCAATTCCCCAGATAATGAAGCACCCACACTTGTGGATAGCAGTACCTGTATAATGTACAGGCTGACAAATGGCTGGTAACAACATATCACACACAAGTGCCAATAATGACAATGTAAACAAAAAAAAAACTTCATTTCTCCTTTAGCTTCAGTAGCATCAGTATACCCAGCATTAACACCCAATGATCAGAAACTGAAGTGGATAATCCATATCAACTGTCTGGCTACAAGAGCAAAGTACAGGCTGGGTCCACTGCAATAAATAACTTACATATTTGTCTCTCGAAATGCCTTCACCACTTACTGGTGTTGATGTTTTGTAGCGATAGCCACCATTCAAGAAACAAGAACATCAAAGGGATATTTTCTTGCACACCGCATTCAGCTATTAAACAAGGGTATGTTGGGAAACCAGGAAATCTCAACATTTTAAGTGAAACATTTGCTGCGAGAAAATTACTTGAGTCTTTAATCAAGGATGAGGTGAAATAATGCCTTTAAAATATTCAGTTGATCAGAGAGGAGAAAATAGGTATAGCTGTTATTCAAATGCACTTCGAAGGCAACTTTTGATAATGATCCCTGATTGCAATGGTTAGCTGAAGTTAATACTCATGGAATTGGTCAGGTTGGGAAATTGGCCAAGCAGCAGGAGACACATTGAGAATAATGGGCAGTTGCTTGAACTGACAGGGTGTTAAACAGTGGTAAAGGAGCCTTCCACATCCAAAGTTTTACTTGCACTTCCACTAATATCATTTATTGTATCCGTTGCTCCCAATGCGGTCTCCTCTACATTGGGGAGACTGGGCACCTCCTAGCAGAGCGCTTTAGAGAACATCTCCGGGATACCCGCACCAATCAACCACACCGCCCCGGGGCCCAACATTTCAACTCCCCCTCCCACTCTGCCGAGGACATGAAGGTCCTGGGCCTCCTTCACCGCCGCTCCCTCACCACCAGACGCCTGGAGGAAGAACACCTCATCTTCCGCCTCGGAACACTTCAGGGCATCAATGTGGACTTCAACAGTTTCCTCATTTCCCCTTCCCCCACCTCACCCTAGTTCTAAACTTCCAGCTCAGCACTGTCCCCATGACTTGTCCAACCTGCCTATCTCCTTTTCCACCTATCCACTCCACCCTCTCCTCCCTGACCTATCACCTTCATCCCCTCCCCCACTGTACTCTATGCTACTTTCTCCCCACCCCCACCCTCCTCTAGCTTATCTCACCACGCTTCAGGCTCTCTGCCTTTATTCCTGATGAAGGGCTTTTGCCCGAAACGTCGATTTCGAAGCTCCTTGGATGCTGCCTGAACTGCTGTGCTCTTCCAGCACCACTAATCCAGTACCCTGTGTCATTTCCACTGTCCGTGAAGAGATCACAAATGGCTTTAAAAAGGAATATTGTTTAAATTTTAAAATGAACTGCTGTGGACTAAAACGTCACTTATCATGTGATGCAAACAAACTACAATTTCTGGAAGGTTTTCAATCAGCAGTTACCAGGGTTTGGCTCTGAACTCTGGTTTCATTTTCCTAGAATGTCACACCCTTGTCTGGACCTTTGAGACCGCAAAAAGATATGCAGAGATTAATTCCCAGAATGTTCTGAATAGAGAGGCATTTTTGCCTGAAGTGACACCATCAGCTCACTACTAATCTCATATAAATAAGCAAGGGTCCTAGCCAAAGAGAAATAGTAACCAAATTTACGAAGAAACTCCCATATGAAGTTGAAACCAGTTCAAACAGGAACCTCATTAACAGCCTAGGGTTTGACAAGAAGATTTAATTGTACATTTTCTAAACAGTTGCTGGAGTTTAAGAATCTAATCTGTAATTATCAGTCTAAGAATCCAAGGTTTGCTAACAACCCAGTTGAACTCCCAGCTGAACTAAGCCTACATCAGGTCACAACCACTTTGAAAACTAAATGTGTCTTTAGGAAGTCCATATTTACTGCAAAAGTGAACCAAGTCTGTACATCAAAAAATATTTTGTCAGGCCTTTGTCACCTTTAAAAAGAAACCTGCACCCACTTGAATGCAAGCATCTACAAAACAGAATTTCACTAAATACCAACTTTGTGGATGCAGACAAAAGTATCTGAATTAGCATTATGTTACATGCTATTCTTAATTGCAGGCCCTTAAAATTTATTTTTTTGCTTTTCCTTCCATGTTTGAGTGTGCAGGTCTTTGACAATCATTCCTTTTGGTCTGAATACATGAACGAACCATATTTCAATTTTAACCCGAAAGTGTTTGCCACAGATTATTTTTGAATTGGACTTCACAAATAAACTATGGGGGAAACACCCCACAAACCATTTCAGAATGAAAAGAAATAAAATTTACAAAACATTTTGCTTACACAAAGAAGGGACTTCGATTATAGAAGGGGGAAGAAAAGAGAATTCCTTTTTTGTTCTTTCTTATGCAAACAGCTTGATGAATCATTAAGAGTGCGATAAATAGATTTTTTAAAAAATCAACCAAATATATCAATGGATCTGAAGCAAAGGCAATCTGTGCAGTTCGATATCAATTTCGCAACACAGGAGATTCATCCTCATCCAGAACAGAGCAATTGGCTCAATTAGCATGCAATCCAACACCTTTAAATAGTCACTTCCTCTGCCACTGATGCACAGTGGCAGCAGCGTACATCATCCACAAAATACACTTCATCAACTAAACATCTAAAAATGAGGGCAGGGGAAGGTCAAAATGATTAGAAATGATCTGGCACACAGACTAGGAGTGGCTATTTGCAGCTAAGTATATTTTGGAAAGTGAGTGCCTTTTAATAGTAGTACAGTGAGTGTTCAGGGCCAGCATGTTCCTTTAAGGAGTGGAGGGCAAGAGCAGTCAGTCCAGGAAACTCTGGATATCAAGGAATAGAGAGTTTGAAGGAGGAGGAACATGCATTAAAACAAGGACACCTTCCAGGAGTATGGAGAGTGTAGGAGAATGTTTTAAAACAAAACAAATTAAGAGGGACCAAGAAATATCTTTGACAGATATAGTTAAGGAAAGACCCAAAGCATTTTTGAATATATCAAGAAAAGGAGCATTACCACGGAAAGAGTGGAACCTCGTAGAGACCAAAGGGACAATTTGTGCATCAAGAAAGAGGACATGAACGAGGTCTTAAATCAAACTTTCTCTTGTGTATTCAGAAAGGAGAAAGATATTGTAGCTGGAGATTTGGGGAAAGGTGGGGGGAGGGCGAGGAGGGCGAGGAGGGCGAGGAGGGCGAGGAGGGCGAGGAGGGCGAGGAGGGCGAGGAGGGCGAGGAGGGCGAGGAGGGCGAGGAGGGCGAGGAGGGCGAGGAGGGCGAGGAGGGCGAGGAGGGCGAGGAGGGCGAGGAGGGCGAGGAGGGCGAGGAGAAGGGGGGGGGGGCAGGGAAGGAGGAAGAGGAGATAAACCCCTGGCTGCTATAGGAGGCAAGGAAGGACATTGTTGGGGCCTGGCAGAGATATTTAATATTTTGCTGGCCACAGGTGAAGTGGAGATTTTTAATATGGTTCCCTTGATCCAAACAAAAAGGCTACAGGTACAGGCCAGATAATTACACACCAGTTAATCTGGTGTCAGTGGTAGAGAAATTACTGGAAAAAATAATGATGGACAGGATTAATCAACACGTGGAAAAGCAGAGATTGATCAAGGATAATCAGCACAGATTTCTTGGAGGGACATAGTGTCTGACTAATGCAACTGACTTTTTTTTTTAAAAAGCTAACTTAACATATTGATCAGGATAGTTTACTTGATGTGGCTTACTTGCACTTCAGAAAGGCTTTTGATCAAGGTCCCACATGGAACACCAGTCCAAAAAGGTAAGAACCCATGAAGTCCAAGGCAAGTTGGTTAACTAAATCCAAAATTAGCCAGCAAATAGAACATAGAAGGCAAAGGATGATGATGGAGGGCTATTTTGTGATTGGAACCCTGTGACCAGCAGTATACCACAGGGAATCAATGTTTGCCATGTACATGAATGACTTGAATGTGAATGTAGAACGGATAAATTAATAAGTTTGTGGATGATATGAAAGTTGGTGGTGCTGTTGATAGTGAGGAGGATGTTCTCAGGCTACAGTCTGATTGATTAACTGATAAATTGGACAAGGCAGTGGCAAATATAATTTTATTCTGATAAGTGTTAGGTGGTGCACTTTGGTGGTCAGAAAAGGACTTACATAATCAATGGGTAAGTCACTAGGGAGTACTGAGGAACAAAGAGACCTTGGATGCAAGTCCATAGATCCCTGAAAGTATCAGCAGAGGTTGACAGGGTACTGAAGACAGCATATGGGATGCTTGCCTTCATTAGTGAGGGTATAGAATATAGGATCAGGGAAGTCTTATTGCAACTTTGGGCAATGGTTAGGCCACAGTTGGAATACCGTGTGCCACACTAGTCGCCACACTATCAAAAGAACATGATTGCCCTGGACAAGACACGGAGGAGATTCACCAGGATGTTGCCTGGGATGGAAAGTCTTAGTTATGTGGAGAGACTGGATAGACTAAGTTTGCTTTCCTTGGAGCAAAGAAGGCTGAAGGTGGATTTGATTGAGGTAAAGCATACAAAATTATGAGAGGCAGGGTAGACAATGAGAACCTTTTCCCCATGGCATGTGTCTTAAACCAGAAGGTGTACATTTACGGTGAGGACTAACTGGTTGAGAGGATTGGAGGAAGATTTCTTTTCATCCAGAGGGTAGAAAAAGTATGGAATGCAATACTTGAGTGAGCAGTCGAAGCAGGTACTTTCGCAACATTTAATCAATATCTGGATGAGCATATAATGCCAGGACATAGTAGGCTATGGAGAAAATACAAAAATTGGATTAGTATAGTTTGGTGTTTGTTGGTTGGCATAGTCACAGCAGGCCAAAAGGCCTGCTTCTATACTATTTGACTCTACAACTCATCCAAGGCTCTTTTTTTGAAACACATGGCTTCAATTACCTCAAAAAGGACAAGAGCCACAGATACTAGTCACAATTTGCCCTATTAGTCAATTGTCATCCTGACTTGGGAAATAAATCAGTGCTCCTTCATGGGTTAAATTCTCTCCCAAACTACATGCACATGCCTGCGTCAAAAGGACTGCAATAACTCTCAAAGAGAAAGATCATCACCTTCTCAAGGGCAGTTAGGGATGAGTCATAGATAAATGCAAATCTTGCCAGTGACAGCCACACCCAAACAACAAATATGTTAAAAATTAGTTGGCAGAATGTGCTCATGAATAATATGGTCCATTGCTGCTCCCATTATCCTAATACCATCCAGGACAGAGGCTGATGGTTGACCATGTCTGGCTCAACATCACTTTTTACACCAGTACACAGTAGTTAAACATGTACTATCTATAAACACAGTGATGTATCAAAGTCTCTTGAACGACAGAACACCAGGTTATAGTCCAACAGATTTAATTCAAAGCACTAGCTTTCGGAATGCTGCTCCTTCGTCAGGTAGCTGTGGAGTAGAACTATAAGACGCAATTTATACCAAAAGACCAGTGTCATGCAACTGAAATGATATAATTGAATGAATCTAGATTGCTGTTAAAGTCTTTCATCTTTTAGAAATGGGTTGTAGGTTTTGGTTCATTAATATACAAATCCCAGAACTTCTTTAAAGTCACATTCTTGAGATTATTTAAGGTTTCTTGAAAAAAAAGATGACATCTCAGCTCAGACAATGTGGGCGGCACGGTGGCACAGTGGTTAGCACTGCTGCCTCACAGCGCCAGAGACCCGGGTTCAATTCCCGCCTCAGGTGACTGACTGTGTGGAGTTTGCACATTCTCCCCGTGTCTGCATGGGTTTCCTCCGGGTGCTCCGGTTTCCTCCCACTGTCCAAAAATGTGCAGGATAGGTGAATTGGCTATGCTAAATTGCCCGTAGTGTTAAATGTAGGGGAAGGGGAATGGGAATGGGTATGGGTGGGTGCGCTTCGGCGGGTCGGTGTGGACTTGTTGGGCCGAAGGGCCTGTTTCCACATTAAGTAATCTAATCTAATCTAAAAAACAATGTATTAAAGGAGTGAGGTTAGAGTCAGTCTGTAACCCAGTCTTGACCCAGACTGGTTCTGTTTCCAAAGTAGGAATTCATAAAATGTTACATGGATTGACTGCCTGTTGATTGTGTGCTTTTTGAGCAAAAATAGAATGCATCTGCATTTATAATTCTGCAAATATAAATTAACACAAGTCGATGAGGTGAATTTATATTTGCAGAATTATAACTGCAGATACATTCTATTTTTGCTCAAAAAGCACACAATCAACAGGCAGTCAATCCATGTAACATTTTATGAATTCCTACTTTGGAAACAGAACCAGTCTGGCTCAAGATTGGGTTACAGACAGACTCTAACCTCAAACCTTTAATACGGTGGCACAGTGGTTAGCACTGCTGCCTCACAGCGCCAGAGACCCAGGTTCAATTCCCACCTCAGGCGACTGACTGTGTGGAGTTTGCACGTTCTCCCAGTGTCTGCGTGGGTTTCCTCCGGGTGCTCCGGTTTCCTCCCACAGTCCAAAGATGTGCAGGTTAGGTGAATTAGCCATGCTAAATTGCCCATAGTGTTAGGTAAGGGGTAAATGTATGGGTGGGTTGCACTTCGGCGGGGCGGTGTGGACTGGTTGGGTCGAAGGGCCTGTTTCCACTTCCCGCTCCTCCGCCCTTGAGCCCCGCCCCTCCAACCGCCACCAGGACAGAACCCCACTGGTCCTCACCTACCACCCCACCAATCTCCATGTACAGCGCATCATTTCCACCACCTCCAAACGGACCCCACCACCAAGGATATATTTCCCGCCCCTCCCCTATCAGCATTCCGTAAAGACCACTCCCTCCGTGACTCCCTCGTCAGATCCACACCCCCTACCGACCCAACCTCCACTCCCGGCACCTTTCCATGCAACCGCAGGAGGTGCAAGACTTGCGCCCACACCTCTCCCCTCACCTCCCTCCAAGGCCCCAAAGGAAACTTCCATATCCGCCACAGATTCACCTGCACCTCCACACACATCATCTATTGCATCCTCTGCACCCGATGTGGCCTCCTCTATATTGGGGAGACAGGCCGCCTACTTGCGGAGTGTTTCAGAGAACACCTCTGGGACACCCGGACCAACCAACCAACCCAACCACCCTGTGGCTCAACACTTCAACTCCCCCTCCCACTCCACCAAGGATATGCAGGTCTTTGGACTCCTCCATCGCCAGACCACAACACCACGACGGTTGGAGGAAGAGCGCCTCATCTTCCGCCTAGGAACCCTCCAACCACAAGGGATGAACTCGGATTTCACCAGTTTCCTCATTTCCCCTCCCCCCACCTTGTCTCAGTCAAATCCATCGAATTCAGCACCGCCTTCCTAACCTGCAATCTTCTTCCTGACCTCTCTGCCCCCACCCCAGTCTGACCGATCACCCTCACCTTGACCTCTTTCCACCTATCACATTTCCGACACCCCTCCCCCAAGTCCCTCCTCCCTACCTTTTATCTTAGCCTGCTGGACAAACTTTCCTCATTCCTGAAGGGCTTATGCCCGAAACGTCGATTCTCCTGTTTCCTGGATGCTGCCTGACCTGCTGTGCTTTTCCAGCAACACATTTTCAGCTGTTTCCACACTAAGTAATCTAATCTAAAAAAAATTGTCTGAGCTGAGATGTCATCTTTTTTCATAAAACCTGAAATTATCTCAAGAAGGTGACTTGAAAGAAGTTCTGGGATTTACATAATTATGAACTGAAACTTGCAACACATTCTAAAAGATGAAAAACTTAACAGCAATCTAGGTTTGTTCAGTATATTGTTTCGGTTGCATGACACTGTGATCTTCTGCCATAAATTCTGCCTTATGGTCCTACTCCACAGCTACCTGATGAAGGAGCAGCATTCCAAAAGCTAGTACTTCCAAATAAACCTGTTGCAATATAAGCTGGTTATTGTGTCCACCCCAGTCCAACACCAGCACCTCCACATCTTGAACTACAGTACTACCAGCTACACCACTTATGTCATGAAGAATATAGCAGCCACGCAAGTGGAAAAAAACACCTTCAAATACTCTTCCAAATCACGCAATACTCTTTGATAGTCATCATTCATCACTGGTTCAGAATGACAGGATTTCCCCAAAGAGCACAGAGAGAGACCCTCATCACATGGATTACTGCTTTTCCAAGAAAATTCAGTTATATTTGGGGAGCATTTGTTCTTTAGATGTCGGTGTCACTGGCAAGATTTGCATTTACCTAACAGCCATTCGTAACTTCCCTCAAAGTGGTGGTGATGTGGCCGGACAGGCCACTCAAAATAATGAACTTATGATGGGCAACAATAAACTTACCATGAAGTTACAAAAGATGGACAATGATTAAAGCATGCTTGGAAACAGAACCCAGCCTTGACTTAAGTGACTGTACTAATCCACATGTTGCAGAAGCCAGACAGGCTGTAGCTGCCCACAGATGGTTTGCAAAGAAACTTGACAGCTGCAATACACACCTTAAGTTGGACTTGAATGGGACAATGGAACGTCGTCTTCAGGTCAACAGGGAGCAGTGAGTCATTTGTGAGACACAGAGGGGCCTAGCACCCTTATTTGGAGGAGGCTACATGCACCCAGCACCTACCATAATGGACACCTAAGGGTTACCCTGCCGTCAATGTGCCAACACCTGGATGGATCTCATTGAACAGAGTTAGTGAGCCAGATCAATCCACTGGCAGATCCTCATCACCCTGCCAAAAGGGCACAAAGACTCAGAAGGATATGAATTGCCACAAAATCTCACTCAGCTCAATCACCACGTGGAGTCTGGCCAAGCTCTACCATGGTGGTATATGACCATAAAAAGTTAAGTTAAGGCATAGGATAATTTGTAGCACCTTTGTTAGATTAATACAGTATACAATAAGTATTAATGTTCAATAAATAAATATGATTGTTTATAAGAGTTGACTTTCAGTTCTTTTGCTGAATATAAGAATTTAAAGACAGCATGTGGCAAGTACAACCGTGATGAAGTTCTTCCTTAAGCTATTGCAATTCATTTGATGCAGGTCTGCCCATGCTACTGTTTGGGAGAGAATTTGACTCAAACACGGAAGGCATATGTTTTTAGTGGCCAGTTAACTCACAAATGGTTAAAGCATAGTGCTAATGACGCCAAGGTCATGGGTTCAATCCCCATACTGACCAATGTTGATAGTTTCAAAACAAGACTTCTGGGTAGTATGGTGGCTCAGTGGTTAGCACTGTTGCCTCCACAGCACTAGAAACCTGGGCTTGATTCTGGCCTTGGGTGACTGTGTTGGAGTTTACACATTCTCCCCACATCTGCACGTGTTTCCACCATGTACGCTAGTTTCCTCGCAGAGGCCAAGATGTGCAGGGTATGTGGATCAACCATGGTAAAAGGGCAGCCTACAAGGATAGGATGGAGGACTGGTTTTGGGTAGGATGACCTTCAGAGGGTTGGTGCAACTGAATGGGCCAAATAGCCTCCTTCCATACAGTAGGGATTCTATGATTCTGAGGAGCTAAGGATGGAAACTACTGCAATAATCTTCATCCCAAAAGTAAAAGTCATACAGCGTGCAGAAGTGAAGGAAAAGACTATATGGACAAATAATGATAAAACATTTCTCCAAATAGAGGCAATGGATCGGTTCTGTGTAGGTATCATAGGAATCCCATGAATAAAACAAGCGCATTGACAGCTCTGGCTGAGGCAGCAAATTACATTGTTACTGATATTACAGAGGCCTTGGCCGATGATGGTATAGGCTGGGTAAATGAACAAGGACACAGATTAATTTGCTATGACTGAAAACTAAGAAAGGCCTTCATGAAAAGAATTGATTAAAGCAAAGTTAGACCTACCTAGCCCAGCTGGTGAGCAAAAACAGATAGTGAAGGTGGCTCATTAAATAACTTTCATTTAGGAGATAGAATTATTGAGTGCGATGCTACTGTCAAAGAAATTAAAACATAAAACCTTTGCTAGACTTTACTGAAATCACAAATCACACAGGTGGACACTTTCTATTTGCTGATAAACAACTCTACAGATAGGATAGCTCCAAATTACTGTTTAATCCTTTTCTCTGCAGACGATGAAAAACTGCACAAGTGACAGGCCGCAACATAAAACTCTTGCAGACACTTGTCATTGCTGTCTGCTAAGTCATTTCACCATCAGGCCTAATCTCCTACGGTCACCTTCAGACCTGTGTTGAATGCACATTAACATTTCCAAAGACAAATTTAATTTACCTGCTTGGAGAAAATTTTGAAGAGAAAGGCATGCATCTTTAACTCAAAAACATTAAAATGGCCAAATGTATTTTAATTAGCCACGTTCATAGAACATGTAACCTTGGGCATCATTGCTATTCCAATTAATAGCCTCAAATTTCACTTCAACCAGTCTCTCCATTAGTAGTTTCAAAATAGCATTTCGTTACCACTCAGCATATCAGTCACAGGCAGCAGAGAAACCTGTTATAAACTGCAGAAAATTAATTCATCAGAAGGAAAATATTGCTGCATTAAAGTGGGCTTAAATTATTTGTATACACATACATAAGACAATATCTCTAACTCCCAGAATTGCAGGTTGTGGGCTCAGCTCACCATAGATACACCCCAACTCTGGTCAATATTCACTGTTGAGGCCGTTTGTAGTTCTGTAGGGAGGGTCAACAACTTCACTGACAATAGGTCTGTCAAACAGCCTTATGGCTGGCAGGTTCTGCATGAGCAACAGGTGTTCAAAACCACCATAATCCTTAATCAGATGCATGGTTCACCTGCTCTTCAAAATTATCCCATCTCCCATATGTCACCTATGACATTAGAAATGAGAGACATGGAGATATTTGCACTCAGCATTACTATGATGCAACTGACTGTAAATACCACTGTAAAATTATGATGTGAACATGCTGGCGTTGGTCTAGGGTGGACAAGGTCAGGAGTCATAACACCAGATAATAGTCCAACAGCTTTATTTGAAATCAAGCCCTCAGAGCCTGCTTCGTTGTCAGGTTCACCTGACGAAGGAGCAGTTCCCCAAAACCTTGTGATTTCAAATAAACCTGGTGTCATGTGACTTGTGACATTGTAAATGTATGAGGGGGTTGACACTGGCATGGAATAAAACACTTGCCCAGGATAGGAGTTGGCATTAGTCTTGGTCATGAGGATGAATCAAAAAGCAACAATGCGCCAATTATCAATTGAACCAAGCACTAGACCAGGTTTACAAGGCAGCTGCATGAAATAAGTGCTGCAAAGATATATTTGTATCCAACAATACGGAGAACCTTTTGGACAAGCAGGGGAAACCAACTACTTCATAGAACTTAACATAATGTGGATCTAAACTCTAATCAGTAAAAGTGAAGCTGTAACTGCTATAAATTGGAAGAATAAAGTCCAGCTTGTAAGTTCACACCAAATAAGCTTTCAAGAAAATGTGCAAGCTGTCCAATAATTCAATGTTTCAGGGCGACTTTTCTTTCAAAATCGTTTTTTATATGCTAAAATAAGGACAGCTCTCTCAGACTAGTAAAGCAACAGCCTGGTATAGTCATATCCAGTGAATCACACCTAATATACTACACCCCAGACAACACCTCAGCATCCCAGATCCCACAAAGTGCCATGGTATCAAGTTAAAGAAGACACCTGTTAATTACTACGTAACCCACCCTCACGTGGAGGTAGCAAAATGTACTGTGGGGAGCTCGAATGTCACCAAGTGGCTCAGCAGCAAAAGTATGGGCAAGTTGGTCAAATCTTAAAGGACAAAGCTGGTAGACTGTGTCTACAGCACATAGTGGGGAAATCAACAAGACGGTCAAACATACACTACCTCATCCAAACTGCCTGCTGCAGACACATCTGCTCAAGACTGTATTAATAGGAATGATCACTGGGCAGTCCTTGTGGAGGAAAAATCCCACCTTCAGCATGAGAATACCCATCATGGTATGTGGCACTATCAGCATGCGAAATAGGATGGACTTCAAATAGATTTAGCAACTCAAGACTGGACACCGGAGGTGCTGTGGGTCATCAGCAGCAGAACTAAACTCCAACACAATCTGCAACCTCATGGCTCAGCAGATTCCCAATTCTAACATTACCATCAAGCCAAGGAGAGTTCAAAGGAGAGCTTGTCAGGAGCTGCACCAGGCATATCTTAAAAACAAGGGGCCAACTTAATGAAGTGAAAAATAGGACTACCACTGCAGTCCCGCTATATCTAGTCATGAAAAAGCAAATAAACTAACCAAAGGCAGAGGGTCCACTAACGTCCCCATTTCTAATGATGGATACTCATAGCCTATCAGTAAAGATAAGGCACACCGATTGGTAAGAATCATAAACCAAAAATGCAAAGTTGAATATTCCATCTTTCTTTTCCTGCATTTTATAGCAGATTTCTCGGACATGCTGCTGCGTCGTTGAACACTTCAGGAATTTGAGATAACCAGAAGTTAACCCCATTTTAAATGTTTTAGTACACTTTACTAAAAGTCATAAATCACAGAGGTGGGCACTATATATTTGCTGTTAAGTAGCTCTACAGATTAGGTAGCTCCAAATGCTGTATATTTCTGGAGTACAGTTCGGATGGCTTGAAGCACCTCAGGGATACCCAGTCTAGAGTTGCTCCTCCAGAACCCAGTTTTCAGCCAATTAGAATCAGTCAGGTGATGTAACAGCTGGAGGCACTGGATGCTAAAAAGGCTGGGCCCTGACAACATTCTGGCAACAGTGCTGAATACATCTGCTCCAGAACTTGCCCTGCCTCGAGCCAAGGTGTTCTAGAACAATTATACCAGTGGCACTTAACAAGTAATGCAGAAAATTTGGGTAAGCCTGATACACAAAAAGCAGGACAAACAACTTGGTTAATTAACCACTTCATTGGTCTCCAGTCGATCAGTAAAGCAATGCAAGGTGTCATCAACAGTGTTTATGAGCAGTACTTGTTTAGACTTAACCTGCTCTTTGATCTACCAGGGCCATTCAGCTCCTGACCTCATTACAACCTTGGCTCAAATATAGACAAAAGACCAAATTTGAGGCTCAAGGAGAGAGTGACTGTTCATGACATCAAGGTACATGTGACAGGATGTGATGTCAAGAGCCCTCACAAAACTGGAGTCAAAAGTGGGGGTCACTTCACTGATGATTGCACAATGTTCATAATCCTCAGATACTGAAACAGTCCATGTTCAAATGTTGCAAGACTTTCGTAAAACCCAGGAGATAATGTGAAGTGCAGATGCTGGAGAAGGCAAAGTCGAAAAGGGTGGTGCTGGAAAAGCACAATAGGTTAGGCAGGATCTGAAGAGCAGGAGAGTCGACGATTACTTGGGTTCACAATTGGAAAGTAACATTCACATGACAAGTCACAGGCAATGAACATCTCCAACAAAGAAAATTAAGCATTACCCCTTGACATTCAATGGTTTGTCAATCACCGAATCCCTCGCTATCAACATTGTGGGGATTACCAGTGACCAGAAACTGTACTGGACCAGCCATATATACAGAAAGCGACTGCAAGAGCAAGTCAGAGGCTAGGAATCCTGCAGTGAGCAATGCCCTTCCTGACTCCCAAAAAACATCCACCATCAACAAGGCACACACTGGGAGTATGATGGAATGCTTCCCTCTTGCAGGAATGCGTGCAGATCCAACAACATTCAAGAAGCTTGACACTATCTAGGACAAAGCGCTATTTAATTGATGTAACATCCACAACCATACACTCCTTTCAGCACTGATGCTAAGCTGCAGCAGTGTGTATCATATACAAGATGTTCTGTACAAATTCATCAAGGCTTCTTACACAGCACTTTCCAAACCCACTGCCATCTTGAGGGAGAAAAGGTAGCAGATAAATGGAACCACCACCACTTTCAAATTCCCCTCCAAGTCACTAACCATTCTGACTCAAATAATTCATTGTTTTTTCACTTCCATGGGTTAAAATCCTGGAGCTCGCTTCTTAATGGCATTATAGATCCACCCACACCAAATGGACTACAGTGCTTTGGATTGGCAGTTCATCACCACCTCAGCAAGTGCAATTAGGGATGGAGATTAAATGCTGGCCCAGCCAGTGACATCCATATGCCATGAAATTTGTACATTAGTTAGAAAATATCATTGGGAACAATATCAGTAATGGGGTCACTCAGAGGTTTACAGTACTGGATGTCCTTTGGCCAATAACATGAACTAGAGAAAGAGCTAATTATAATAATCTCATTTTCCAGCCTTTGGCCCATGGACCAGGAGGTTATGGCAACACAAGTGAATATCTAAATACGCTTAAATATTTCACAAGTTTCTGACTGAACCACGCTTGGAGGTTTTGTTCTAGACTCCCACCACAGGTTTTTCACCTCTTTGCCTTCTGCTTCTTACCTTAAATCTACGTCACTTGATTATTAATCCCTCTACTCAAAAAAAAATGGGGTTTCCTGCACACCCTTTCTGGGCCCTTCAAATCTTCTACATTCCTCAGTCCCCTTTTAGCCTTCACTGCTCTAAAGACCAACTGTAGCCTATCCATTCTTTTCCCATATCTCAGAACCCCAGCCCAGGCAGCAGCCACTTAAGTTTCCTCTGTAGCTTCTCTTGTCTAATCA
The DNA here is from genome assembly GCF_037043375.1 of Chiloscyllium plagiosum. Lineage (NCBI taxonomy): Eukaryota > Metazoa > Chordata > Chondrichthyes > Orectolobiformes > Hemiscylliidae > Chiloscyllium > Chiloscyllium plagiosum. The sequence continues at coordinate 24,828,406 of NW_028270163.1, read as the reverse complement.
TAGACCTGTTATTTGGTGACCAAAACCGCATGTAATACTCCAGTTGGCACAATCAGCATTTATACAGTTCCAGCACAACTTCCTTGCTCTTGCATTCTATCCCTGGGCTAATAAAGGCCAGTATTCTATATGTCTTCTTCACCACCTTATTTATCTGCCCTGTTACTTTCAGAGATTGCTGGATTTATTTGCAGCATCATTAGTAAATAGAGCCAATATATCAGATCTTCAAAGACATCCAGCTGACTGCACATGCAAAGAAAGTGCCAGTGCTAACAGCCCACATCACCTTCCCGAAGAAAAGATTCAGATTCCAAATTTATGTTCATTTAGTTGTATTTCCACACTGAGCTATAATCCACATTGCAATGTTGTTTCTACCTGTAAGCATGCACTCTTAAAATTCATGGATTGAAAGAGATTAAATTTTACAGGCGGCAATAAGACTGACATTAGAATTTTCAAGTGAAATATTAAAATCAATATACTTCTATAATTAAATCATTGTCACATAAGAACATTTTGCTTTGCATTCCAGACATAATTTATGTGAAAGATGCAGGAAATTAGGCATTTTAGTTTTGCATCTGAATCAGAACTTAAAATTTACAAGCAATTTCTGACCTACTTTAACCAAGGAGCTGACAAGAGTTTCAGATCTCTGGATTTCCATAGTAGTAAGAGTGTTGTGGTCTGTATTGCATGGTTCAGATTAAATGCCACCTGAGACAAAATGATAAAGAAATCTGGGATATAGTTGACAACTATGCAAATTTACACATCTCTTTCAGTTATCACCTGAAGAACAACACTACTACTGTTGACTCTCAGCCAATCCAGGAGGTAAACAAATACACTATCATGTCTTGGAATAACTTTACCATTTTTTTAGGGTATAAAAGCTCAAAGACCTGTAACTGTTTCCCTAGTAGCACTGCGGGTGTCCACAGACCACAGGGACTGCATCCATTCCAGAAGGCAGCTCACCACCACCACAGGGTATTTAGAGATGGCCAACAAATACTGCCAGCAAAACTCAGATCGAATGAATAGAAAAATAATTGAACAGAACAAAGTCAGGATAATTCAAAATAACACAATAAAAACCCTACTGAGAAAGTGAATAAAAGGTAAATTTAAAATCAGTTTGTAAATGTATTGGAGAAAAGAGGCCATTGAGGAATAGGAATAGCACCCAAAGACAAAAGTGAAGATCAGGTTATAAAACATGATAGAAAAGGTCACATCCAATAGTCCAAGTTCAGTGGGTAATAAGGAAGAGAAATGGAATGTTGGCATTTATTTCAAAGGGAATGGAGTACAAAAGTCAGGTGGCTTTGCTAAAACTACACAAAGCACAAGTCAAACCACAGCTGAAATCTTGTGAACAGTTTCAGACCCTTTACCCAAGGAAAAACATATTGGCATTGGAGTAGGTTCACTAGGCTGGTACTGGTACTGGGTCTGGAGGGACTGTCTTATGAGAAAAGGGTGAACCAACTGGACCTGTAATAGTCGGAATTTAGATGAGAGGCAACCTTATTGAATCATACAAGATTCTTAGGGGACTTGACAGGATAGAAGAGGAAAGTTTGTTTCCCTTGAGGGAGAGTCTACAACCAAATGGCATAACCTTGGAATAGAGGGTCATAAATCTAAGACAGTTCATGAGGAACTTCCTCTGGAGGGTTCCAATAATACAAAACATTGAACCTAGGAAATTACAAACTTGCAGTGAGCAAATTTATTAGGCAGGAAGTGATGTGTTTTGGTAGCTAGAAGATAGATCGTATTCCTGTGAATAGAAATCCAAATGAAGATGAGCAGCAAAGGGATCTCAGGGCATAGATTCACAAGTCATTGAAACAAAAAAAAAATGCAAATAAACAAGTCCAAAGAAAAGAAATTAAATTCAAAAGAGGAAAAATTGCCATGAACCAGAGTATCGCAGTCAGACCACACTTAAGGGTGCAATGCAGAGTTCTGTTCTCCAGAGGAAAAGGAGAAATAGAAAGATAAAATATCCTTATAAAAAAACATAAGCTCAACTGTGAAGATAGACAACCATATGTCAATAAATTAAGCAAGAGACAGCAACAAATGGACACAGGGAAACATCACTAGCTACAAGATTGGAATGTAAAAAACCTCAAGGGAGATCAAACTAACAGTAAAGATTTTTATAAACATATTGAGAAATAAAGCAGCTCTATGGAAAATGTGAGCCCATTAAGACCTTCACGAATCAACAATAAGCACATGGAAGACTTGTTAAACAAAAACTTCAAAGAGCCACTACAGCTCAGAAGATAGATATCTGCAAATCCATACCACCACTTTCCCATTAAAGTAATTGGCTATATCTTCTTAATAAGCTCCCTGTGTAACAATGCCAAAAGCCTTCTGTAAATCCATGTTTCTGTAAATACAATATTTGCTTCACCAGAAGGCCTGGTTTCAAGCCTCACCTGCTCCAGAATAATGTCACAACATATTTGAACAGTTTGATCAAATATAGTTGAATTTACTTCACTTCTGTTCAATCAAACCAGTCAATGACAATAAAGGCATGAAGGTTCACCTTGATTAACCAAAGCATTTCTAAATTAGCATTAATTTTGTTCTCAATAATGGTTTGCAATAACTTCCCCATCAAAATGTCAGGCTGGATTAACCAGAAAGCCATGTCATCTCCTGTCCCTTTCTTGATTGGTGAAACAACATGAACACTCTAGTTCTCTGGCACTAGGTATCCAATGATGATTGAAAAATTATGATCAATACCTCTGCTTCTTTCTGCATTATTTCAGCAACTTGGCATTTGTTTCATACTGAAACAAAAACAATTTTCTGCGAAATCCAAGTAGTTTTGTTAGCATCTGTGGAGAGACTACTCATTGGCAAATTAGAGTGACAAGATATTAATGAATATGGGGTGTAGGCAGGAAAATGGCATTAGACATCAAACACACTGTAGAAATACAAATGCAAGTTGTTAAAGGCAAACATTGGCACAGATCAGCTCTGAAGGGTCACTGGTCCTAAAATGCTCTCCGCTTTCTCTCCATAGATGCTGTCAGACCTGCTAAGTTTTCCCAGCAATTTCTGCTTTTGTTTCTTATTTTCAGCATCCACATTTCTTTTGTTTTTCTGTTTAATTCTGGCCAAGTGACTTACAAACATTCTGTAATAATCTTTTTAGTCATTTTCATTTAGTACTATTTCCACAACTCATTAGGATAGTGCACTAGAAATCAAGTCCTACTGTTCCTAGAGTGATTCATTCAACATTTTCACCCATTTGTAAACAATTCAAAATCCCCAATTCACTTGACTACCAAACTAATCTTTTTTAAGAAAACACGATTTCTGCACTTTAAAAAACAGCTATTTATTGCAGACGACTTTTTTTTTTAAAAAAAAGCAGAAAAGCAGCAATTTACTAACTTATAGCTAACTTATTTTCTAGAAAGAGTAGATATTATCTGTAGGCACACAAAGAGATACAAATGATGCACCACACATTATAGGTGGGGAGGAAACAAAAAGCAAATTTCTGGCAACATCACTAAGATAAATTTTCAGTTCTCTTCCAATGCTTCTTGCTTCTTTGATAAAACAATTAGGTTGTGGAGACACCAATTCTCAATCATTCGTTCACTGGTTGAGTATTCACCCTTTCAGTATTTCTTTTGCCTCCCTTTTTTTTTTAAAGAGTGGAACTTGCTGCAGAGTATTTCCTTTTACCACTCCACAGAACAGGAAGAGAGAAGGAGACTTAGATGTTCTCCCTTTCAGAAGATGGATATTTCTGTTGTGATGTCCAACCACAAAGCTATAGCACCTCACCCAAAAAAACAGTCATGTTGTTTCTAAGCTGAGGACACAAACACAACAGGTCCTGGTTGAAAAACCAAGTCTATCACTCATCAAAATTGCCCCAGATACATCCATGGAACCAAGGTATCTAGCCTCCTCCCACTGCTTGAATAAGACAATATCTTCGATACAACACAGAGAAACTGGGTAATTTTACTTTAAAACTTTATCATCTTCCATAGTTCTTAGGTTTAAAGCTAGCATCTTTGCCCATTTTTTGGTCCACAGTTGAGAAAGTAAGTGTCCTTAACGCTACCCTGTCATAGGTTACATCTGATTACAATCTTCTCCACCATCAGCTTCTTTCACAATGCGAAATCTTCATTTAATTACTTTGCCATATCCGCTGATGACTTTTGGGGGAGGGTTGATAATGGGACCTTTTTTTGGTAGCTAGCTATTTCTATTTCAGGTTTACCAAAGTATTCTGGAGCTTAATCTCAAGTTGCCTGCTAATCTTCTCTTATAACCATTCTTTGGCTCCCATATTGAGTTTTTCAATTCCTTCCTCAACTTCCACACAATCACCCAAGTTATGAATTGAATGTTACGCCTGAATCATGCTTTTATTTCCCTTGACATCCAACATGCATTAGCTTTTATTGTTCTACCTTTTCTTCTCAAAAGGACTATGCCAAGTTTGCACCCGATTCCACTTCCCTGAATATTTGTCATTGCTCTGTTGCAGATTTACCCTGCTATTGACTTTTTCAATCTACTTGTATAATATTGAGTCCTCAATGTGCCTCAGTTAAACATTTTTATCTTTGATACTTTCTGGTCTCAAAGTTCACGATGAACAACATGTCCTTCTATCATAACACACACCACTTAACCTATCTCATTTCCCAGGATTCAACATGCTTTCTGGAGACATTGATTGACAAAGTGCTCCTGTAGACAAGATTTTTTTCACTTTCTCTACCTGGAGCATTGTTTAATTATCCTAATATAGACTGGGAATCAAACTCCCAAATATTACGGCTCTATTTAATAACAAATTCTTGAGGTTTGCCAGTGCACTTTCATTTGTTCCCTTCTCACTGTTGGAGATCTATGAAAAGCTCCCAATAGCATAACAGCAGCTAGTCCTTTCCTTTAGTCAAGTCAAATAAATTCAGTTGAGATTGCCAACATCCTATCTAGTCACAAGTATCATACTTACTCTTTTGGCTTTTCTATCATCCCTAACTACTTGGTAAGAATATTAAAAATACATTCCTTATGTCACTATTAATATAATTATTCAACAAAGCCACTGCATTAGCTGTACCTGAAGCTCACCAACTGCTAATATCACAACAGATACCAATATCATTTGCCATTTCCCTCAACGTGTGAATTTTTGGAATATTTCCAATTCTAATTTTGTCATGTTTGTACTTCACCCTCTAATCTCACTTGCTATTATCTATTTTCTGCTGTCCCTCCCATTAACTTAGTTGAATCCTCCCCAGGATTGGAGGATTTTAGACAAGTCGTAGGAAGTGAGGTCTGCAGTTGCTGGAGATCAGAGTCGAGAGGGTGGTGTTGAAAAAGCACAGTAGGTCAGATAGCATCCAAGGAGCAGGAGAATCAACATTTCAGGCATAAGCCCTTCATCAGGAATGAGGTTTGTGGGCCAAGGGGAAGGTAGCTGAGGATGCAATAGGTAGATGAAGGTGAGGGAAAAGGTGATAGGTCGGAGAGGAGTGTGGAGTGGATAGATGGGAAAGGTGATGGACGGGTCAGGAGGGCAGTGCCGAGTTGGAGGCTTGGAACTGGGATAATGTGGGGAGAGGGGAAATGAAGAAACTGGTGAAATCCAAATTGATCCCGTGTGGTTGCAGGGTCCCAACGTGGAATATGAGGTGTTCTTCCTCCAGGCGTCAGGTGGTAAGGGTTTGGCGATGGAGACAGCCCAGGACCTGCATTTCCTTGACAGAGTGGGAAGGGGAGATGAAGTGTTCAGCCATGGGGTGGTGGGGTTGGTTGGTGCAGGTGCCCCAGAGATGTTCTGAGAATCAAATTGTAGGCTGAATGTTTGAACCGGTTATGACTAGGTTCAACTATTACAAAACATGTGAGGGATTCAGCAGGTGAGGTGAGGCAAGTTTTAAAAAAAATCAAGATGTGTTAACAATGGAAGATTGTTGTTTGGGTGATTGATATGGGATCAGAGCTCAGATCAGGGTCACGTAGGATCGTGAACAGTCTTGTTCAGACTCAGTGGATAGGCAATGGGTGACAAGCAAGTAGAGTTTGTAGCAGAGACCAAAAGCAAAGACTTCAGTTTTGCAACAGTTTGAAGCAAATTTCAATCCATTCAATATTAGATGCTGAAAAAGCATTATAAAACAGAACTGATGGAAATAGAGTGGTGATGAGACAGAGTTGGGAATTGTTAGCTTCTGCTTGGAACTTGATACTGCCTTTTGAAAGCATGTCACTAAGGGGCAATTCAGATGAGAAATATAAAACAATATGTAGGGAGCTATAAGAGAACAACACAAGGAAATTTGGATGAAAAGCTAGTGGCCCTAATATCACCAAGAGCAAGGGCAATGCTGAAATCGTCGACTGCATTCCCCCACACCCACAATGATACATTTTTGGCTGTTTTGCTTTGATTAGAATTTTATTTCTGATATAGATAAAGAGGAAATTCCTCAAGTCTCCCAGTCTTTTTTTTTTAAATTGTGGGTCAGTTCTGGCTAAAATGGAGAAAAATCATTCAATGTTGATACGCTCAACCAGCAACTACTTTGTGCAAATATTTGAAATTTCAAAATGGGTCAAGTAGTCAGTCTGTTGTGTGATAGAATCTAAGAACACTTCTGACACAATTAAGTGAGTGATCTGTCATCACTTCTATAAACATCCAGCGAGGATTTTGTGCTCAGAATCAATATACCAGCTTTTAATGATAACAAATGACCTTTCAGCCATTTTTCTGCCTACATCCCACACACAATAATCTGATTGATATTGCATGCCAAGTGAAAATTTCGATTTGCAGATGCTTCATAAATAACCAGAAATGACTCTTAGGCCATCCACGGCTGGAAGCTCAGGCACCTGTCTGACTACATTTCATTCTAACTCTGATACAACATGGACAGAACAGTCTACCAGAAACAATATATTTGCTAACTGCCTTAACAGCAATTTTCATCTCGCACAGTGTACATCCCATATTCAACTATTGGAAAAAACACAAAACATGTTCTTCTTTTAGAAATGATTAGCAGAGTAATCTTGGGGAGAAGTGGAATTTCAAAATTCAAACTCATTTTGACTGTACATTACTAACTCAAGCTTGATCCTGTCATGCAGGAGTCAAGCAAGCACGATTATTCTCAAGATACTTCTGAAGAAATTGGAAGTAGCTGTGCATCATGTCAAGAAACCCTAATTTGACTGGTATTGAACAGTAAACAATCCATTTGATCAAGAGGGTTTCAGGCCCCCAGAATTCATCAACATCAGAGGAGAAACATTATGCACAAAAATTCACAAATCGAAAGATGCCCATTGAAACATTTCAGAAAAATCAGTTTTAAAATAAACTGAGGCTTTTAAAAATTTCATTTGTCAGATGTAAACATGAATGGCTGAGCTGCATTTATTGCCCATCCCTAACTGACGAGAGTGCAGTTAAGATTCAACAACATTTCCGTGAGTCTGGAGTCACTTGCAGGCCAGACCAGGGAAAGATGACAGTTTCCTTCCCTGATAAGAAAGTGAAGCAGATGGGCTTTTCCAACAATCTACAATAATGGCGACGATGAAAATTGATCTTTAATTCTATATTTTTCTTCAATTCATGTTCTATCATTTCTCATGGCCGGATTAGAATCCAAGACCCTAGAATTTTCTCGGTCTCTGGATTGCTATTTGACCAATAATACCATGAGACTCTTGCTTCCCCAATGATGTCTGTGCAAGTGTGACAATGTTAGGATACATCGGCACTGAATGGAGTTGTGAAATCCAATCATGCTGAGAAAGAAACAGAACATGCAAGAATCCAGAAGCTTTAACGTGCTACGTAGGTAATCCTGCTCGACGCACGTAGCCCAAATCCACACAGCCAAGCTATTTCCTTGACCTGCTTTCCTTCAAGAATCAACTCTATTGACATGTGTTGTCTGGCACTGTTATTTTCAATTATTTCAGGAGATCATTTGCCAGGCCAGCATTACCTATTCCTAATTACTCTTAAGATAGTGGTTAGTCACCTTTATTAAACTGTAGCACGTGTGGCATAGAAACACTCAGAGGAAGTACCAGGATTTTGGGCCAGCAACTGAGAAATAGCAATATAGTGACAAAACAAGATAATGCTTTGTTTGGAAAGGGAACTTGCATATGATGGTGTTCCCAGGCAGCTACTGCCTAAATCCTTCTCGGTGGGTTTGGAAGGTGCTTGGTGGTAATTTGCTGCAGACCACCTTGTCAACGATATACACTGCTCCATCACTATATGGGTGGAGGAGGAGCAAATATTGAAGGCAGTGCATAGGGTGACAATTAACTCAGCTGCTTTGTACTGAATGGTGTCAAGCTTCAGGAGCTCCACTTGCACAGGAAAACTTTTAGATCATGGGAATCAGGAGCTGAGTTATTCACCTCAGAATTGTCCAAGCCCAACCTTGCTCTTGCCACCATAGTATCTATATGGCTGGCCCAGTTCAGTTTCTGATCAATGGTAACCTCCAGGATGTTGAAAGAGGAGGATTCAGTGATATTCATGTTTTGATTATCAAAAGGGAAACAGCTAATTTCACTTTGTTGGTCGCTAAGTCACGTAATACTTGCACCTGTTGGACCGACTACTTCAGTACCTGAAAAATTGCAGACACTGCTGAATATTGTGAAATCTTCAGCAAATGTCCCCACTTCTGACCTTATAATGGAGGAAAAATCATTAATGAAGCAGCTGAAGAAGCAGCCCAGGTAGTAACCTTGGGGAACTTCTGCAGTGGCATCCTGTGGCACAGGGAATTGCTCTCCAACAACCACAGCCATCGTCTGTCTGAACCAGTGTTCGGGTATCTTCATGCCTCAATTGGTGTACTTGTTTCAACTTAAATGATAATAATGCTACATTAGTTCAGACAATTTTATTTCCCTTCATCTTCAAGACGGTGGTGAACCAGTGTGATCAGTTGACTGCTGTAGACAAGCAGGACGCTGGAAGAACACAGCAAGCCAGGCAGCATCAGGAGGTGGAGAAGTCAACGTTTTGGGTGCAACCCTTCTTCCAGGAATGCTGTTGGCTGCTGTGGCCATTTTAAGTCAATGTTTCTCCTTTTTAAAAAACGCTAAGTCTATGGAAGTCCCAAATTAGGATTTGAAAATAAATAGCTCATATTTTATCACTATCATAACAACATTCTCCACTGAGAGGTGCGACATTAACAGACTAAAAGGCATATATTCACAGCGAATCTAGCAGCTCAAAACTGGGTATTCATGATGCACTGTGGGCCATCAGCTTTATAATCTATAACCTTGTGGCAAAGCATATCTCCGACTGTATCATGACCATTAAGCCACAGAACTAACATTGGTTCAATTCATGTCAGAAAACACGAAATTGTACAGAAAAATGAAGTACAAGCTGGTGAAGCTACAGCAAAGGGCTAAATATGAAACACAGAAGCAGCCTGCAACTAAGTCAGTGGATTAGATCAAGGAACAGCAGGCATCCACATAAAACAGTGAATGGTGGTGAATATTCAAATACCGAACAGGAGAAGGTGGCTTAACCAATATGCCTTCCACAAATTATGGAACAAGGCAGCACACATCAGTGCAAGAGATCAGGCTGACAGATTTGCAACCATCTTCAGACAGAAGTGTCAAGTGAATGATGAGTCTTGGCTCAAGGACCACACCATCACAGATGTCAGTCTTTGGCTAATGCAATTCAGGCAATGTGAAGAAACAGCTGAACAGTGGATTCAAAGGCCCTGATAATATCCTGGCTGTAATACTGAAGACATGCTCCAAACCAAGCCACGCCTCTAGCCAAGCTTCTTCCAGTATAATTACATGTCTCCGATCAACCGGAATGGAAATTGCCCCATTATACTCTGCTAAAAACCAAGACATTTCCAATGCACGTTTAGTGTCTCAACATTTAAAATGTATGTCTGTGCTTAAATCTTTTGTTGGTCTATTTCCCCCTCATCTCTTAAAGAGCCTTATTACACTCCCCATTTCCTTACTGTAACCTTTTGTACATCTCTCTTCAATTTTAGTGGCCAAGCATAAAATTACCTCAACAGCAAGCTCTGGGACACAGCCATTAAATCTAATTTACTACATCACTCTCCTCTAAAGATCATCTTAAAGCCACCTCTGATCGTTAACCTTTCCTATTATGGCAATGAAGTGCTTTTGGACATTTAAGGCTCTAAATAAGTGTAGGTCATGTTTTTATTGATGATGCCCAACAAGTTGTACAATGGAATACTGGGCTTTTCCTGAATATGCCAGATGAAAACTAGTGGACTATAAACCTGTTAGGAATCAATAACCTTACAAGGCAAGTGGCTGGAAAGATTGTTAAGGATGAGAATCAGCCTTGACCATTGAAGCCCATCCAAGCTTTCCACTTTCATTTTCTCATCAACATCTCAGATGTTTCAAATAGTTATCATATATGTTTAGAAGCAACAAGTCGTTGTTCTGCACATGTACATGCCTGTCTTCCCAAATCACATTCGGGATTTATCCAATTTGATACTTAACATCCAGTTAAGTCTCAAACATTTTGTTTCTTACCTGTAAAGCTTAAATAGCATTCATCTGCTAAATTAGCTGTAAATACAGTCCCCATCAGCCACAACCAAGAGGCAATATTCTCACGAGTCATTAAAGTGGCAAGCTCAAGGTCAAAACCACAAGCCTGAGTACAAAATTTAGACGGATGATACGATGCAGGGAAAAAGATTAGTCATTATTTACTGTCTATTTCTAGTTTCAAAATCCCTATTCCATGGGTGGCAGTGGCTTAATGGTTCAGTGGATAGCACTACAGCGCCAGGATCGCAGGTTCAGTTCCACCCTTGGGCGACTGTCTGTGGCAGTTTGCACATTCTCAGTGTCTGCATGGGCTTCCTCCTGGTTCCTCATACAGTGCAAAGATGTGCAGGTTAGGTGGGTTGGCCATGCTAAATTGTCCAGTGTTCATGGATGTGCAGGCTATGTGGATTAGCCATGGGAAACATAGGGTTACGGGGATAGGATACAGGTGGGTCAGGGTGGGATGCTCTTTGGAGAGTCAGTGTGAACTTGGTCTGAATAGGGATTCTATGATGATTTCTGATGAAAACAAACAAATTAACTGCAAAAGCGAGTAAAACATACTATTCCATATGTCCCTCCTATTGCATAAGAATCATGAACCAGAATGCACGTGATTTGAGAAAAACACAGAAGCAACACAAAATCAAATTTTATGCAATAAGCCATAGGATGCAGTGTCTGAAAGTCTGGACGAAGTAGATTCAAATTTTGAAAGGTGATTGGTAAATACAAGAGGAGAAAATTTGCAGGGCCGTATAGAACAGAGCTACTGAATTGCACTTTCAAAGAATTGGTACGGGTTCAATAGGTCAAATGCTCTCCCTCCTGTACTGCATCATTCTCCAATTACATGCAATGTTGCCCCATTAGAAATCCAGTTATTCCCACAGAAAAAATCGTCAAGGAGAGACCAGCTGAATATTACCATCTCCTTTCTTCCTGCTAAGTTAATCCATCATTTTTTTTTTTAAAAAACAAGCGGTTCAGGCAATGCCACCAATTGCATTAACCTGACACAAGTCCCATTCACTATCTCTCAGTTTTAATAACTTGTGCCTCATTATTCTGGGAAGATGGCATGAGAAATCAATCAGTCTGCTGCACAGGCACCAAAGACATATTTCAAACACATTCTCACGTCACTGCTAAACCAGAGATGATTCAGTAGCACTTCAGAGGCCGTAATGATCTTGCACTATTATTCTGGAATGCTCGAAAGACAAACTTTTGATCATTTGATAGCCATGGGTACAGAAAGTGCCTAAAAATGAAGAGCAATGACTCCTCCTCTCCTGCACTTACTCCTCTCTTGCTCAGGTGTTGACCCAGTGAATGTAGAATTCTACTCCAAATAGGACATCTGCACAGAAGCCCAAAAAGCAGAGGTTGACAGATTATTTACCTGTCAAAGTATTACAGTTGCTACAGAACTCACCAAACACCTACCCATGAATGTTGCAATTTGTGTTTTATTATTTAGCCTATTTTTCTAATCAAACTGTTCAGAAATGACATTATATACTTAGGGAACAGGTGGGATTTGAACCTTGGCCTCATGATCATGTTGGAGATTAGAGTCAAAACATGTGGCGCTGGAAAAGGACAGCCAGTCAATCAGCATCTGAGGAGGAGAGTCAGCGTTTTGAGCATAAGCTCTTCATCACAAAGCAGTGCTCCGAAAACTAGTGCTTCCAAATAAACCTATTTGACTATGACCTGGTGTTGCAACTGTTAACTTTGTACACCCCAGTCCAATACCAGCACCTCCAAATCAGTCCTGAAGAGCTTCTGCACAAAATGTCAACGATCCTGCTCCTCAAATGCAGCCTGACCAGCTGTGCTTTTCTAGCGCCATACTTTTGACTCATGATCCAGGACAGGGGCACCACCACATATCCCCACACATATTTGTTCCAACAGACATCATGGGATAGCAATCAGCTCAAATTTCCAAAACAAGGCCTGGCACCAATTATGCAATTCATTTGGATTACATCTCCATAGAACCCAATTGCACGAGACCACACTATTTCATCAGGAACCAAATCAGGACTAAATCATTCCAAGTTCAAGAGACTAACATCCATTGATAAGTGGCAATGTCAGTTATGGAATTGAGATTGACATATTAACCACCTTTAGTCTTGTGATCACAAGTCTAATAAATTTGACATGCCTTTTGTATAGTTATAAATTTGTGAGGAGCAGCATGCACTGTTTTATTCTTTCAGACCCCCTACATTTCATTTACTGTCAAAATGATGTGCAATATAGGTGAAAAAGGCAAAATCAGCACAGAGGAAATACCAACATTGTAAAATAGCTATAAGCTTCAGGGCAGAAGAAGGATGAAATCCAAATTAATCACTTTTTGTTCAGTCTTTAGTCTTCAATTTCTCTTATGTTTGTCTAAGGTATGGCAGAGCACAACAATTCCATAGAAAGCACAGCCAGTTCCATGTGGGAACTCCAGAATGCTTCTCATGACTCAAGCAACTAGGTGCACACAGGGTGTCATCAGCTGGAACAGCTAAGAGGATCATGTTTTGGAGCTGGAGCAGCAGCTGGCATCATTGTAGTGCAGCTGCAAGGCACAAAAGACATGAGCAGCACATTTCAAAATAACCAAGGGTTTCAGGCAGAGGAGGAATGAGTAACAAATAGACATCAAGCATGACAAAGTAGGTCTGCCAAGACCATGGTAGGCTTAGTTCTAACATCACAAACAGATTAAAAAGACAAAGACAACCAGCTTGCATTTAAGAGAAGTTCTGGCTAACTTGAATTATTCTTCTGAGGAAGGACCAAGGTAAATCAATGAGGGAAAAAGGTTTGATGCCAAAATTCCATGCAAAGTTTGACAAGGCTCCAAATGGTAAACAAACTAGAAAATTCAAAGTTCACAGAAACAGAGGGAAAGTGTCAAGTTGGATCCAACTTCATTCCCAGGTAGGAAGCAAATAGTTATGGCTAGTAGATGCTTCCATGTCACGAAGGCTGCTACCTGTGGGGTTCTCTAGATCTCAGAACTGGGTCTCTTGCTGTTTGTGGCAGAGAGATCAGTAGTGAAGACTCAGATGTAGAAAGCCTGATTAAGATTTCACAGACTTAAGAAGAAAATGGATTGTGGGATTGATAGCAAGGAACTAATTGTAGGCTGCAGGGAGACATTGGTGGACTGGACATGTGGGCAAAAAAAACTTAAGCTATCACATTTGAGGGAAACAACAGAAAGATCTTGAACTTTGTACAGGAACAGAGGGACCCTGGACTGCAAGTCTACAGATCCCTGAAGGTAGGAAGGATGGATACTAGTGATCAAGATGTTAGCTGAAAAGTTTTCCTTTTTTGGTCAATATATAGAATACTGAGCAGGGTGGACATGCTAGCATGTATAGTATAGGTAAAGATAAAATTGCCATAGCCCTACCAGATCACCGAAGTGCTTTGTCATTAGAGAAATGACAGGTAGTGATTTCATGGGAGGGTAACAGAGCTTCAGGTGACAGGAGAGGTTAGCAAGTAGAGTCCTTCAAGGCAATGTCAGTGTGGGAATTGAACCCACACTACTAGCCTCACATTGCATTGCAAACAAGATGTCCAGCCCACTGAGCTAACCAACCCCCATCAATTAGACAACCAGTGTATACATTGCACATCCCGAGCAGTCCAAGGTAGCGGCAGTGCTGTGCCTTCTTGAACCATGGGAACCTGTTTGCTGTAGATAGGCCCGCGATACCAATACAGAGGGAAAGCCAAGGTTCTGCCAGCAACACTGAAGGAATGGTGATACAGTTTGAAGTCAGGATGGAGGGAGTGGTTTAAAGTAACTGGTAGATGCCAGGTGGTGTTCCCATGCATCTGCCGCCTTTGACCTTTAAATCGAAGTGGTCATGGGTTTGGGAAGTGCCACCTAAGGCAGCTTGATGAGTTTCTGCAGTGCATCTTGTAGATGGGTACATATAATTGCTACTGAACACTGGTGATAGATAGACTGAGTATTTATTCACGAGATGCTAATCAAGCAGGTTTTATTCTCTCTGGTGTCAAGCTGGAGTGCTCTTGGAGCTGGATCCATCCAGGCAAATGGGGAGTACTTCATCACACTCATGAATTGTGCCATGTGGCATTCCTCGAAGTCTGGAACTCCCTGCCTCATGTCATAGCGGATGTATCTACGGCAAACAGATTGCAGTAGTTCAAGGAGGCAACTCATCACAATGTTCTCAAGAGCAACAAGGGATGGGCAATAAATGTTGGTCCTATCAGCAATGTCCACATCCGAAAAAATAATTAATTTAGGAACTGGGTCAAATAACCTGAAGTTTAATCAAAGAAATCAGTTTAAAGGGTATCCTGAAGTAAGTGCATGGGAGGACATTCCTGAAGAAGGGCTCATGCCCGAAATGTCGATTCTCCTGCTCCTTGGATGCTGCCTAACCTGCTGCGCTTTTTCAGCAACACATTTTCAGCTCTGATCTCCAGCATCTGCAGTCCTCACTTTCTCCATGGGAGGACAGCAATGCTGTGAAGGAAAAGAATTCCACAGCTCAGAGAGCTGAGGCAAGAAAAGGTTGACAACGATGGAGCAATTTAAATCATGGCCAGATTTAGATGGGCAGAGATGCAAGAATTGAGAGACTGGAAAGAGATTCCAGTGCTGGGTAGGAGCAAAGCCAAAGCCATGGAGGTTCTTAAAAACACGCATGAGGATTGGGTGTGGCAGTGGCGGCTTTTATATGGGGTTGGGGTGTGGTAAGTGAGGAAACAGAAAACAGGTTAGTAAGAGGACGAGGACCTGTGTAGTGGAGTAACGAATTTTAAAATTAAACGGCCACCAAATATTACAGAAAGGATGTAATTTGCATAGGGCCCACAGAGATTGATGAAAATATTGAGAGCAATGAAAAATTTCAGCTTTAGGGAAGATAGGTTTTCTTGTTTAGAACAGAGCAAGCCAAGGAAAGATTTAGAGGTGTGTGTAAAATCATCATGGAACAAGAAACAGTAGACAGGAAGGACCTGAGAACTGATGATGATGGGCAATAGGTTTAAAACAATTGATGAATGATTAGAGTAACACTTTTACTCAAGGTGGTCAGAGAATGGAACACACCTTAGAGATTGGTAAAGGCAGAAACCCTTGTCACATTTAAAACAAACACTTAGAACATCTTTAAATGTTATAATCTTCAGGGTCATAAATGAGGAGCTAAAAGATTGGTTTAGTTTCGGCTCTTTTTGGGGCTGACAAACATGAGTCTAATAGTCTCAACTGCTATAATTCTGCTTCTCTGCTAGTTTCTTAAATCTTGCTTTTTCTCGGTAGTGAGGAAATGAAGTTTGCTTTATGTTGCTATTGTGCAGAAGCTAATTATTCCACCAATATAAATCACAGCACTTCTGTAAACAAATAAAATGCGCTCAAAATCAGTGTCTGGTTATTGGTGAGTTCAGGATTAATTTTACAGCTGGTGTTCACAGATCAAGCCTGGTAACTAGGTATTAATGTGATTATTGATGTGAGTTGTTCATAATCAATAAACAGATTCCAGGTAATAATTGCAAGATCAATGCAGCACATTTTTAAAAATTCTGTTCTGTAAAGGTCATTATGGCTAAATATCTTGGCCACAAAAGAAACAAAATTGGAGCACAGCTGATTTTGTCTCAAGCTGAACAAACCTCTCCACAATTGTGCATATGTTTATGAAAAGTCTGGTCATTGGGTGCATTTTGTATTAACCAATGGTTTTCCCTAATATCTTGGCAACCCCTGGCCTGCCTGAAATTCTACCTGTTTCAGTTTCTTCAGTAGGCTTCAAGGTGACATCACAGCAAAGCTTGCATGTGCAAGTCAATACAGATAATATTTCATGTGATTTTTCTATCTTTTAACAACACAAGCATACATGATCAGGAGCAAATATCAAGGATATACCAATGTAGATTTGTTCACAAGGAGTGGAGGGGCTGCTGAGTTGGAGTGAAATGCTTGCTGTGACGATGCTGTTACTTTAACAAGGTTATTTTGTCTTTGGGTTTTTAAAGAGTGGTCGTAAAGGCAGCGGGGTCTAGCAGGAGCTTTGTTTAAAAATGGCAGTGGAATGGAGTATTCTCCCAGGTCAGGTTTTCACTAGTTTTGTTTAGCTGTGGCAGTCACGAGATGCTGGGGCCCAGCAAAGTTGCAAACTTGAGCAGATGATTCCTGACTGACTTTCTCAGAAATCTCTTTGGATGTAAGAATCTGTGTTTCAATTTACCTTTTTTGCCAAGAGGTATGTTTATGCAATGTTACTGGATTGGAAGAGTTCCTGTGTTAAGTTGCTGTATCAGGTCAGTTAAGTTTGCCAATAATTAAATTATTCTAAATTCTGGGTTTTTTTGTTTATGTTTCAATTGTAGCGGTTAAATAAGTTCTGTTTTACTTAAAGCCAAGTGGTTTGACCAGCTGCGTCACACTTGGAATATACACTTCATCTGCCTTTTAAGCAAGGAAAAGTTAGGGTCTAGGCTACCTTAAAATATTTTGATGGGTCTGGCCTGTTCCATGACAGTCACCAACTGCACTTGTAACAGAACCACGGAGCATTTTTGACTAAGTAAGCCAGCACATACTCCTGCCAAATGATCAAATGTGAAGTTACACTGCCCTAGTGAAAGACTGCCTCTTGGATAGTGGTCTTTGGAAATTTTAGCATTGACAAGTTAACTTTTACAAACAATATGCAATCAACATGCACACAAAAGCCACAACGAAAGAATGTTTCACCATGTTAAATTAAATATTCAGAAATAAGTGTACTGAGGATTCGTTCTCAGTCCTGGCCCTTTTACCAACCCAGATTCACGGCATCAGTATTTTCAGTCTGCCAACTGCAAGTGTTGACCAATCCCAAACTACTTACCGGTGACTGATGAAGACAGACTGTCTTATTAAAATGGTATAGGTGCATCACTAGAAGCTAATCTTCAGGTCAAACATTATCAAAAATAGTAAGAATTCTTGTTCAACCTCAATTACGAAGGAGAGGGATAAAAGCTAAATAAAAACAGATGCCGCCGGAAAACACAGGAGGTCTGGCAGTATCCTTGGAAAGAGAAAAACATGAGGTTAATGCTTTAATTCTGATCACAGATCTTTGACCTTGAACATCAATTGCTTCTCCCTGCAGATACTGCCAGGCCTGCTTAACATTTTCAACTTATCTGTTTATAAGTCAGATTTCCAGCACATGCAACATTTTCCTCTTGGAAAAATGACTTTCAGTAACTAGGCAGCAAAGTTAGCAGTTGAGACAGAAGAATAGCCTTAATTGGAGAAAATTCGAGCTAACCAGTACAGAGAATTTCTGAAGTCGCACCCCCACCCCACCTCCCCAAATATTTTCTTCCACTTTAGGTCTGCTTCGTTTTTATGACCTCCATTCTTAATTAACTTGATATTCGCTTTTCAATGTCTACTTTTTTTGCTTGCATCATTCTGCTGCCATCAGGGTGCTCCCATGATTGTATTTAGGGTTCACACTGTTGTGTTTGCACCCTCCCGGTGAAGCATATTTAGTGTTTGTATAAACCAATTCTCTGTTCAGGTACTAAATTCATTTTCAATCTTTGCTTTCATTTTTTTCCTGCTGTTTGTACCTCTACTAGTACAGGATCTGAAATGGAATTACTTTTTTTTTTAAAAAGCATGTTGCAGCTATACAAGAATCTGGTGCTGCCGCACTTGGAGTATTGCGCACAGTTCTGGTCACCGCATTATAGGAAGGATATGGAAGCTTTGCAAAGGGTTCAGACGAGATTTACTAGGATGTTGCCTGGTATGGAAGGAAGGTCTCATGAGGAAAGGCTGAAGGACTGGAGGCTGTTTTCATTAGAGAGAAAGTGGTTGAGAGGTAACTTAATTGAAACATAAGATAATCAGAGGGTTAGGTAAGGTGGATAGTGAGAGCCTTTTTCTTGGATGATGGCGGCCTGAGGGGGCATAGTTTTAAATTGTGGGGTGACAGATATAGAATAGATGTTAGAGGTGGTTTCTTTACTCAGTAGTAGGGATGTGGAATGCACTACCTGCAACAGAAGTAGATTTGCCAACTTTCAAGGCATTTAAATGGGCATTGAATAAACATATGGATGAAAATGGAATACTGCAGGTTAGATGGGCTTCAGATTGGTACCACAGGTTGCCGCAACATTGAAGGCCAAAGGGCCTGTACTACACTGCAATGTTCTATGTTCATTCTCTGTTGTACAGCACAGTACTTCAGTAGGGGGGTTTGAGGTACTTGTACAACAATACATTTGGTTAAAAAGAGTTCTCTGCAAGCAAGTTGCCAGATTTATTCTCCCAAGCTTGCTGCATGTCAGGGCTTGCTTTGGTGAGAAGCTATTATAGAAAGTAAATTTGAAAATCAATAAAGAAAAGGGTAGAGGAGCCATTTTAAAGTCTTTTATTCTACATTTGAGTTTATTGCTGCAATACCTTTTGATCATGCACCAGAATACCCCATCAACTGGTGTTCAGGAGGTTGCTACTGTAAAAGGACAGCCATAACTAGAATAAAATTAGATGTTTGAAAATGGCCCAATTCAGAGAACAAGCAATCAAAATTGCGACAGTGCTTGGGTTAGCCCCTACATGAAAACAATCCTGGAAATCAAACTAACCTTCCAAACATAGCAGTCTTCCAAACATAGCAGATGGGTTTTAAGGCTGCACAGTGAACCTATCAGCAAAAGCAGAAGCAAGTTATCCCTTAGCCACAGATCTTGAGAGAGAGACTGGGCCAGTGCTGTCCAAATTTGAATTTTATTTCTGTTATACTGATTTATTTTGTCTTACAAATTATTTCAGCTAAACACATAGTGCTGACATGAAATGGTATTTCGAATTTTACATTGGTTGTCCTGGGAAATGACTGCTTAGAGGAATCCAGCTTTAAAAATATTTCTATGGAAGGCAACCTTCAAGTAGTTTGACTTGAAGTCATGATTTTCAGAATGAATCTTCAGGATTCAGGGAGAAGTTCCTGAAAATCAACTTAAAAATTAGGTTATTTCTACTGGATGACAGACAATTTCACAACAGTTTAATACAATAATTTAAACCAGTAACAGCATCACAATAGTTAACTTAGCTAAGCAACATGGGAATGTTAATTTTAGTGCCTGTCTGCCCGCCCAATTCTCAAAAGAGTTGGTACCTTTCATTCTCAAGGACTTTGAAACTGCTCTAATTAGGATGAAAGGCCAAGGGAACAAATCAGTTCAGTGAACACATGCAACTGGCTTCCAAGCCTAGTTCTAGCCAAGATTTAGATACAATTTCAGTCAACTGCTAAACCCTACATTTCTTTAAAAAAGGTTTTTGTGAATTAAATTACTTCAAAGTTCTACAATTTAAATACTTAGGAAGGACAAGGATCCAAAGTCCGTGCAAGCTCCAGAAACCCCATTCCCATCAAAGAGGATGCATCAACATGACAAGTTGTGATTTATAGTCATGCTTCTGCATTTGATATAACTTGGCCATCTGATCTTAGGATATTGAAAATAACAAATGCTGAAGATCACAGTTGGTCAGACAGCATCCACGGAGAAAGCGCAAGCTAACGTTTCAAATCCAAATGACTCTTCATCCGAGCTGAAGTAAAGGGTCAACATTCCTGCTGTAACTGGAGGGTGGTGTTGGGGGGGGGCAGGTGGGTGCTGGTGGAGAAAAGATGATGATAGTTCAGATTAAGTGATCAGAATGTGAGGATGGCAGAAAAATGGTGTGTCCAATTGCCAGACTTGAAAAGAACAGACAGTCCCAATGGAGTGGACTGAGAGGGGACAGAGGACATGGTGACAAAGAATATAACAAGTCAAGCTTCAGAAAAAGCAAAGGAAGTTGGTTCTCCATTTGAAGGTTTTGAACTCAATATTAAATCCAGAAGACTGTAAAGTGCCTAGTCTGAAGATGAAATATTGCTCCTCCAGTTTGTTCTGTGATTCACAGACATGTGGGCCTGCGAGCAAGACACTGTGTACAAATAACTGGCTATGGGAAGGTCAGGGTCATGCCTGCCCACAGACGCTCTGCAAAGCGGTCACTCCAGTCTGCTTTTGATTTCTCCAGTGTAGAGCAGGTCACATTTGGTACAGCAAATACAATGCACAAGATTGGAGGAGGTACAGGTGAAATGCTGCTTCACTTGGAAAGACTGTTCAGGCCCTTGGATGCAAGCAGGGAAGTAGTAGTGCACCTTCTGCAGCTACATGAGAAGGTGGTGTGGAAAGGGTGGGCAGGCATGGTGTTAGTTATCAAATGAATGAACTAGGGAGTCCTGAAGGAAACAATTCCTACAAAACACATGCAGGAGAGTGAGGCGATGGTGTTCTGCTGGAGTTGTCTGAAATGGCAGAGAATGATCCTTTGAATGCAGAGGCTGAAAAATGAGAACAACAACAATGTATGATATTACACTGGAGATAGGATAAGCTAGAGTCTCAAACACTTTATAAACAGGCAACCTACTGCATTTCCCAATCAATCAGTCTAGTTCATTCAAAATGTCAGGACTATTTACAAGCATCAACAATTCCAACACATCATAACTGAAAAGTTGAATGTAGTATTTACAATATTAATTTCAAAAGGTGACTGAACAGAAAGTGAACAGAAAGCAGAAGGTTAATTAGTTGATTCACCTCCCAGCTATCCGTTTGAAATATTGCAGACTGAACCCTGCACTACAGTTGTACCACTACACAGCTCCCTAATGAATCTTCCACATGCATTTGATCTCCTGCCCTTAGTACACTCACTTATAAAAATGTCTCCTGGATTATCCCCTCTCCCGTAAACACATTCCTTTCATGCAAGAATATGACTCCAAGGATCCTGATTATTCACTAATTTCAGTTAGTCAAGCATTGGAATTAAGCACATGATTATATTATTGTGGTTTCATTTCTCCTGCTGTGCTAAGCAACCAAACTTTAATTAAAGTGAGATAACATTGTTAGTGAGCATGAAGAAAGTATACTTACTTTTGTCTGAGAACTAGCAATAAATGAATTTTATGTTCCTTCTCAAAGCTTCAATGAACTGGGAAAGATTGTTGTAGAAGACACTTAATGGAGATAAACTAAGTTGAGGAAAATAACTCCAATGACACTTTTTCTCATCTATGCACCTTTACTTATAGAACATAGAAGAATACAGCGCAGTACAGGCCCTTTGGCCCTCGATGTTGCGCCGATCCAAGCCCACCTAACCTATACTAACCCACTATCCTCCATATACCTATCCAATGCCCGCTTAAATGCCCATAAAGAGGGAGAGTCCACCACTGCTGCTGGCAGGGCATTCCATGAACTTACGACTCGCTGAGTGAAGAACCTACCCCTAACTTCAGTCCTATATCTACCCCCCCTTAATTTAAAGCTATGCCCCCTTGTAATACCCGACTCCATACGCGGGAAAAGGTTCACACTGTCAACCCTATCTAACCCCCTAATCATCTTGTACACCTCTATCAAGTCACCCCTAAACCTTCTTTTCTCTAATGAAAACAGCCCCAAGTGTCTCAGTCTATCCTCATACGATCTTCCTTCCATACCAGGCAACATCCTGGTAAACCTCCTCTGCACCCGTTCCAGTGCCTCCACATCCTTCCTATAGTATGGCGACCAAAACTGCACACAATATTCCAGATGCGGCCGCACCAGAATTTTATACAACTGCATCATGACCTCAGGACTCCGGAACTCAATTCCTCTATCAATAAAAGCCAGTACGCCATATGCCTTCCTCACCGCACTATTTACCTGGGTGGCAACTTTCAGAGATCTGTGTACATGGACACCAAGATCCCTCTGCTCATCCACACTACCAAGTATCCGACCATTAGCCCAGTACCCCAACTTTTTGTTATTCTTCCCAAAGTGAATCACCTCACATTTAGCTACATTGAATTCCATTTGCCACCTTTCTGCCCAGCTCTGCAGCTTCTCTATATCCTGCTGTAACCTGCCACATCCTTCCTCACTGTCAACAACTCCTCCGACTTTCGTATCATCCGCAAACTTGCTCACCCAACCTTCTAACCCCTCTTCCAGGTCATTTATAAAAATGACAAACAGCAATGGTCCCAAAACAGATCCTTGCGGAACACCACTAGTGACGGCACTCCATGAAGAAACTTTGCCATCAACTACTACCCTCTGTCTTCTTCCATCCAGCCAATTCCTAATCCAAACCTCCAACTCACCCTCAATGCCATATCTCCGTATTTTCTGCAGTAGCCTACCATGGGGAACCTTATCAAACGCCTTACTAAAATCCATATATACCACATCTACCGCTTTCCCCTCATCAACCTCCTTCATCACCTTTTCAAAGAATTCAATAAGGTTTGTGAGGCACGACCTGCCCTTCACAAAACCATGCTGACTTCATATTCCAAAGCATACACCCATGGTGCCATCAATGTCTTCTACAAACATGGGGTCTAACACGGAAGAGGGAGTCCTGAAGGAGAAAATTCCTACAAAATACAGTCAGCTCCACTTTTCCATCATCACTATTTGCTACTCCTTGTCCAATAGAGAGTACTGGATAAACCACAAATCTCTCCATGCAAATATTAAAACACAAAAGCCACCAAAATTCTGCTCACTCGCCACTAAACCACATCCTCACTGGCTACTGTCCCAGATTAAACTAGACAGTTCATGAGTTGCTTTCCAATCAGATCCTGAGATCAGCTTCTGACAGTATCCTCTCCGCCGCAAAGATAACCTATGTTGACTCCCAACTGCAATTGATCTGCTTTAATTCTCATTTGTGCCAATCAGATCGTATTCAAAATACCACAGCAAGTTCCACTCATCCATCATTTATATCCTCACTGTCTTACTGAGGCTCAGATCAAACATCTTAAATTGATCAATTGGCCTGCTCAAATTGCTTCTTCATTTCTAACTGTCACTCAATCCTAGACATTTCTGCCTTCCTTTAACATTGGTCTCTTGAGCTTGTCAATGTTTTTCAACCAACCATTGGCAATTGTACTATTAGATACCAAACCCTGACAATCCAGAACTCCCTCTGTAAATCTTATCTCCATCATTTCCTTTTCAACCAAGCTTTCATGTGCATCCTTCCAAAATCTTTTGCTTTAACTTAGCATCCATTTCTATCAACTTATGTTAGAAAAACTAAGGATCTTGTGGCACAGTGGTAGTGTTCCTACTGCTGCCCTGGTTCAAGTCCCTCCTGTTCCAGATGATCTCATAATACATCTGAACATGTTAAAATTTCCCAAGGCATGGGTCAATGTTAACATACTATACAAATGCAATTTGCTTCAATACAACAAATACGGTAAGCAGGTAAAGAATTTGTTTTATTTCAAATTTAGTGTCAGAATAAAGGTTTTACAGCATGGACAGAGTGCCTTTTGTCCATTATGCCTGCACCAGTCAAGTACCTATCTCCTCTCAGCCCATTTTCTAGCACTTGACCTGGAGCCTTGTAAGTTATGGTGCTTCAAGTGATCATCTAAATTTTTCTTAAATGTTGTAATGGTTCGCACCTCTGTCACCTTTTCAGGCAGAGAGTTTCAGATACCTAACATTGTCAGTGAAACAACTTTTCCTTTGATCCATTGAAACGCACTGCTCTTTACCTTAAATCTTTGCCCTTGATTACTGACCATTATACTAAGGTGGGTAGCTTTGGCCTAGGTACCCTACCCATGCCTTTCACTTTTTGTCATGGACCAGGTCAGACCCCCTCAAAACATTTCAAGAAAAGTAATCCGGATTCTAACTTTGCTTGTTGTTTTAAGCAGGTGTAAAGTGGATATTCCAGGAGGGATGCAGCTGACCCAACCAAATAAACACAAAACAGAATTTTATATGCAAGATTACCGAAAGAAACAAAAGAGAACAGAATATAGAATAACTTAACCTATCCCAACTCAATGATGCTGTTCCAGATACTTACAACAATCCCCAAAAACATCCCTTGGCAAAAAAGGAAAAATCAAACACAGGGTCTTACAGGAGATATGTCAGAGAGAGGGAGGATCAGCATGGACCTGCGCATTTGAGTGCAGCAGCTTCACAAGTGACTGCCTGCTTTCAGTGAACAGCCAGACTGTAAAACACCAAACCAAAGAAAAGAAAAGCTGAGCAGGAAGAACTAGCCACTCTCCTTTCATTGTACATTTTTTTTGTTAAAAAACTTTAAAGCCTCTTTCCTGAGGCAGTATCTGTTAGCTATTATCAAACTGGCCCTAAAGCCCTTCAAACCTAGATTTTCTGGAATCACTGCTTTTACGACTTCTCCGAGAAAAACCGCTAAGGACAGCATAACCTTGTTAAAGGGACAGCACTGTCACATTTGGCACCCCTGAGTCATGGCCCCATGCAGCCTTTGTGCTCAAAAGGAAAATAAACACTGTCGACCTCTTCTTTCTTCACAGTTGAATGCTCTTGTCCAAACAACATTGTGCTGAATGTCCTCTGCACTCACTCTAATGAAGTCACATGCTTCCTAGTGTGGTGACCAGAATTGCATAATTCTCCATGTGGAGCCTACCATCTTAATACAGCTCCACCACAACTGTGATGCATTTGTATTTAATGCTTTGACTAATAAAGGCAAGGGACCCATAGGCTTATAAATTATACTTTGAATACAATAGTTAACAGCCAGCTCTAACGACTCCTTTGCAGAATTCATGTTTTAGCAATAGAGAAAACATCAGTTCAAGGTACCAGGGCTCTGCTTGAAGCTGCCAGCATGGAGTGCGTTAAAGGAAAAAAAAAGAACCATGCAACAAATTGATGTACAACTTTATTGAGCACATGACTTCATGAAAAATTTGTGTTTAAACTTGTTTGTTTTGCATTATTGTCCATTCTGTCTGGCAAATGAGATTGTTCCAGTTTCCATGTAAATTAAAATGTTAATTTTCTTAATTTATTGACAAAGCTGCAAGCCATTAGAGACTGAGGTTCCACATAATTGCAAATTTGTTTAAAAATTTATGAGCATCACCATTATTGAGAACGCAAAGTCATTTTCATAACAATATTTTGATTCTGTGTAGTCTTGAGAATTGTAAATGAAATCTCCCTGCAATATTTGCTATGACCATCACTGTCACATCGTCCCCTTTCTCAGACAGCTCATCAGTCAACCTTTGCCATTTGCTATTCAAAACAGTATTTTTAAGCTATGTAAAATTTGCAAGAATGATTATTAAATTGATTAATCCATCATTTCAAATATTTTCTATTGTATGTACGCTGAAGAATGCCATAGAGTTTACGCAAACACTAATTTTTATACAGGTAGCACATGTACCAATGTTAGAGAAGTACCCAACAGTACAAAACAGAAAAAGATATTTGGCCCAAAAAAGTTCATGTCAGCATTAACTCTATTGAACCAAATCATTCCAGTGGACCCATCTTGTTCCCTATAGCACTTCAACTGTTAACCTATTCAGGAGACAAATCATCTCAACTCAAGTAATTTAAATTGAAATTCAGAAATTTCCTGTCACCATGGGGCGACAGAGCAAATTTGGCTGAAGCTGGGACCCATAGCAATAACATAAAATTCTTTGATTGTACTTCAGCTTTCAACAAATACTTGGTCACTGCTCAATAAAGATTCTAAATTAGTATTTGAAAATTTTCATAATGGGATTATAGATTCATCATGGGTTACCGCACTTCAGTGGCTAAGAAGGATGCAACGAACTGAAAATACAAATAAAGATTTACAACAATGGTTTCAGGGTGAGGAACTTCAATTTTATTAGAAAATTGGAAAAGCTTGATGTTCCCTTTTGGGAAGATTAAGATCGATGCTCCAAATCATGAGTCTAGACAGAGTGGATACAGAAGCTGCTCCTACATGGAGTAAATGCTAGAGAACCAAAGGACAGAAAGATTAGCAGATGTAACAAAAATGGTGGCAGGAGCAAAATGTTTCAATCTAACTGGCGATTTTGAATGCATCGTCTAGCAGTACAATGAAGGTATATCCAGTTGCTTTTAGAAACCTGGGATTCAACCAGCACGTGAAGAAAAGGATTTTCAGGACAATGGTAGAGCACAGGGAGAAGAAGATTAATCAAAATGCAGGCTGAGAGCATAGAGATGACAGGTTGAACAACTTTTTTTTAATGCCTAACCATTCATTTCTTTTCATAAAATAAATTGATTGCCAAAGCAGATTACATAGACAGCCATTCAACTAATCCCATCTGTGCCAGAGATCCAAATGTAACCCATCATAGACCTGTATTCCATTTTAAAAGGATTATCCACATTTTCTTTAAAAGACACTTGTTTTCTGCTTCAAACCATTTATAAAGCATATTTCAATATGACTGCATAAAATAAGTTCTCTTAACATCTCCTTCCTTTAGACCATATTAAGTTGGCCTATTTATTCAGATTTCACTAATTGCTGAATGAAATAGCCTTTCCTCTACCCTAACTTAAAATTCCCCTTGGCTGCTCTTTGCTATTGTAGAATTTCAAGTCCATCCTAACTAAATTTTCCTTTCTTGGTAAACCTGCACTACACGAATTCACAGTTTTATGTTCTCTTTTATAATGGCATGCCCAAGGCAGGCATATGGACTATGGACTAAGTCATGTTTTGTTGAAACACATCATCACTTGCCCTCAAAGTAAAAACAGCATGACAAATTGGTAGTGAATTTGTTGAAATTATAATGTAAACCTTCAGATCCCAATAGAAGAAAGATCGTAGAATATATCTGTTCTTGTACTGCTTCTAACTTCCCATGTTAGAATGGAAGCAACCACCACCTAGAGAAAGGTGAAAACTAGAAACTATAACTAATGGATGAATATTGTTGCAAGGAAGTATTAAAAATAGGGCTGAACCAATTTACAAATCAAAGGAGATTTTCAACCATTTGCAAAGTCTTCAATAATTTGTTTCCCATTGTAGAGATAATGAATTCTATCTCCCTGAAGGTTTGGTTGTCGTCATTTTTGAGACCTTATTTTATTTTATTTTTAATCACTTTTGGTTTAGAGCTGCGAACAGAGTTGTAGGTGACATTTGGACTGTGACAGCAGCTCATTTTTCAAAAAAACATTTGTGTACAAAACCAGGCCTGGAAATTTGCAAGTTTATTTCTTGTTCAACAAATACTCTAGGTTTCAAGTTCCAGAAATGCAGGCGTTGAATGTCAACTGGGGTCTCATACAGAAGCAACTAGTCTAACTAAGAGAAATCAAAGTTATAATTGGTTTTTGAGCTGTGTTTATGTCAAAAGGATTGTGGCTGCAAAAGTTACAGCGCTGTGGTACTACTGCTCCCCAGTTATCCTCTCAATATCAACCGACCGAAAGTTCAGATAAAACAGTCTCAGCCATAAGTATTGAGTATTCCTCATATCTACTGGTGTTGTGATTTTTAACTTTGTACACCCCAGTCCAAAACTGGTACCTCCAAATCATGACTACTGGAAGGTAGTTGCATGCATCAGGGTCTACAGAAACAAAGCAAGATACAATTCTTTGTGTCTGTGATATTACCAGTTTTGGAGTCTGCTCAAGTAAACTGGCCAACAATTTTTTTTTTATTTATCCTAAACTCACTAGGTTTGTCTTTGATTCCAGCACTTCCCCCATTCCCACTTCCTCAAAGATGATCATTCTCAAATCATAGACATTAGATGGCCTTGTAATTTAACTTTGCTCTGCTAAGGCTACAGTATTAATAGATAATTTGTTAAATCTTTTGCTTAAGTTAAAAACCCAGTGTCTGATGTCAATTATTCACAAAGTCTCACACTAGATATCGACAAAGTCCAATTGGGGTCAATTGAAGCTCATTGAATGTTTTAATTTTTCATGTTGCAAATACAGATAGAGACTGATTTCATTTCCCTGTCTTTATTTCATAACATAACCTTGGCCACCTCCAATCAGAATATTTAATTTCCTTATAAGTCTCTTCAATATGTCTTAGCAATGTGTTATTGAAAGAATATCACACACCTAAACAGCAAAGTCAGATACACTTGTGCAGATATTCTGATGTCAGATAGTCGTTGAGAATTGTGGACTACAGTTGTGCTTTGGAACCATTCTGAAAACATTCAGAAGGTTCCAACTGATTTAAACACTGAATTATCAGCCACGTAAATTTAGGGGATTGAAAACCTCTAACTCCTAACTGCATATTAAACTAATTCCCCTCCGCTCACCACGCCCAACCATTCCTTCCCTTCCCAACCCCCACTAACCCACCTCCAGAATATCAGCGCAGCTGGTCAGTTGGCCCATCGTACCTTCACCGGTTCTGTTGTGTAGTCCCAATCTCCAGCCTTTCCCCATATACTTGACACAATTTCTATCCAAATAATCACCCAACGCCCTCTTGAATACCTCAATTGAACCTGCCTCCACAACATAGCCAGACAGTGTAACCATTCACACTGGGTTTCATCATTAACAGGAAATAATTTTATTCCAAAGTACATAATTTTAACAAATGGGAGAAGAAAAAAGAATTCCTTATCTACTGCTATGCAACTTAAACTATACTCCTTTAAAGCCAAATATACACACGTTCACAATTAAGATTAACAAAAAACAGTTTGACACATTGGAGAAGAGTATAAACAAGGAACAAAATTCCATGAAGTGACGGTTATTTTTCACTTCAAAGTTGACCAATTGGATCTGGATCACGGAATTGTTACAATTCCTTCAAGATTGGTTTCTCAGTCTTTTCACCCACACTAAATAAGTGGAGGCCGGGTGGGGGGGAGGGGGGAGGGGGTAAGATGTCAGTTAACAGGCTCTGGATCTCCCTAACTGCCCTGTATTTAGAGATCTATAGTAAACTGTAGCTCAAGCAATCCAAGCACTGTAATTAGACAGTCTTACCTCAACTCAAAGGCTCTGGGCATCAGGTTATGTCAAGGACTCCCTCACTGCTTTGGGAAGCAACATTGCCTTATTCAGCCAAAAACGAGCAACGTTTCAATTTTTCAAAGTTGTAAAACTCTACTGGTATTTCAGCAATGTGACAGTCCAACTTGCAATTCAGTTTATACTCCAATAAAGGAAAAAATATGCAAATTGTAAGGAACCCCACTATCAACTAAAAAAAACACTATTTAGGAAACATTTATGCAAAACCACATGGGGGACAAGCTCAGTAAAAGACAGTGGAAACTACAGACACACCAAAATGTACTGTGTCTATCCCTGCTATAATTCCCTTAACTCTCTGATCAAGCAGGTTTCACATAAACAATTTATGAGGTGGTGGTGGGAGGGAGACAGGTTAAGAAAACATAAAAGCAAGTGTTAAAGCAAACGCAAAGAAGAAAACTCAGGCTGGGAGACAAGGAAATAAAAATGGATAAGGAGCAGGAGGCAGACAAGGAGAGTGACAGAGACGATAGAGAAATCAAAACATTATGAGCCTATAAAATTATTATTTCACTCTACTTGTTTATGCTGTAACTAGAATTGAGCAAATATTCAAATTTTTCAAATTCTAAGTAGACTTAAAGAGTAACAGAAATAACTTTAAAATAATTTAGAAGAGAAATGCCATTATTATAGGCTGAAAATAGTAATTGCCAGTGTAAAATAAATAGCCTGATAAACATTCCATTTGATCTCAAATGCTAAATAAGAGTAGCCATTTCTTAAAACAAGTCACTTGCAAATCATGAGAATCTTGATGCTCTATTTTCAAATGACCAATCAGCCAATGGATCTGTTAAAGAAATCTATCAGCAGATTCTCAAACACCCGTTTTATATATATCCCTGAAACACAAAATGCTGCATTATTCTTCCAGCTTTTGTGAACAATGAGTAAAATTAACTTGTTAGAATTACTTCTCCTTCAAAGTCCAAACTTGTACACCCTACTTCTCACACTAACTGACATCAGATTCTTGTACAAGCCCCAACTGTATGCTACATAGGACTACCCCATCACCTTCATCCCCTCCCCCATTCACCCAATGTACTCCATGCTACTTTTTCCCCACCCCCACCCTCCTCTAGCTTATCTCTCCACACTTCAGATTCACTGCTTTTATTCCTGATGAAGAGCTTTTGCCCGAAACGTCGATTTCGAAGCTCCTTGAATGCTGCCTGAACTGCTGTGCTCTTCCAGCACCACTAATCCAGAATCTGGTTTCCAGCATCTGCAGTCATTGTTTTTACCCATAACATGTTCCCAATAACATGAAATGCAAACGTTTCTCAACCCGACCCATGTGATACACAAGCTTCTTCCTCACACAATCCCCTTGTCACCGCCCACCTTCCTACTTGCATTAAACACCCACTTCCAACTGCATAAGCAAATTACTCAAAAATGTAATCTCTTTTAAAAGAGAATTCTTACCAATCCATCTCATCAGGGAAGTGATAATTTGAAGGTATTTCGTCTTCTGAACATTGAAGAAAGTGAATGGTCCGAGAAGCAGAGAAAATGCAGTCTGTTCAATACAAAAAAAAATTACTGAGCCAGAAAGTAGCACAATTTAGGTCAGAAATGTACAGTATGGCATTATGACAAAGTGGACATGAAATTGCAAAGATATGACAAATTATTCAGTTTTAACATGCATTGTTGAAGTGTTGGCAAACCAAGAAAATGAGGAGTAGATGACATAGATGGCAGGTTGACAATTCAAAGATGCAAGCTAAATAGAGGATGCTCAGGAGGAAAGGGAGAGAAATCAGAGAAGCAGGGTCACATTAGAGATGGGCAATTCACAAAGGAAATCCAAGTCACCTATGGGCGTAGTAATGGGTTATCAGGGAACGGATAGGGTCAATTAGAGACCAAAATGGGATCGATATTTGGAGGTGGTGGGAACAGTTGAGGCAATGAGAATTTTGCAAGTCACTTTGTAAGGGAAGATGCAACCAGAGCCAGTGTAAATGAAGATGCTGTTAAAAGTTGATAGCGATGTAATGGAAAGGCTGGTGATAAGTCGCAGCGACCAGATAGAATCTGAAATGTACAATGTGGGGAAAAAAGGCTGAAGATAAAAATCACTAGCTCTAATCTTCTAAACCTCATCAGTGGTGCAAGGGGGCTGGAGAACTGCACAAAAAGAATGCAATTCCAGCCCAGTAAATTTTATCTCAATTTTTAGAAATGATCATCTTCGACAAAATTAGTCAGGCAATTCTTTTGGTGAAATAGCACAGATGATTGAAGAAATGTGAATGCAATTGATAAAGTGCCACATAAAACATACTAGCTTGCAAAGTTGAAACCCAAGAGGGCAGGTAGCATTGATACAAAAGGAAAACAAGGGTGGCGAATAAACATTTTATTCTGGAGAAAAGCATGCAATGAATTCACTGGAGATTGCTCCTATGACTACTGTTTTACTTCAGAAATATTAAATGACTTGGATTTCAGCGTCATGCAATTTCAAGATTTGGCACAAAATTTGAACAACAGAGAGGTGACTGGTAAGAGATTTTGAGGGAACAAAAGGTTAATGAAAAGAGTGACATTTGGCAGATAAAATTGAATGACAAAAATGTAAAATATTCCTTGTTAGGAATTTTAAAAAGGCAATAGAAATTAAAGGGCACAAACTAAAAGGTACAAATTTAATAGGATGCATTAGAGGAACAGGAGGTAGATAATCACAAATCACAGAAGGTGCCAGAAAGAATTAAAAACATATGGGATCCTGAGGTTTGTAAAGCGGCATTGCAACGAAGTTTAAGAAACATTCATGAAACACTGATTTGCATTCAGCTAAGGTAGTGAGCCCAATTCTGTGTAGAACACTTTGTGAAGGTGGTGAAGACAGTAAAGATTTGAGCAAACAAGGATTGGTAGCCACATGAATATGTAGATATTGTTCTCCTTTCATAAAAGGTTGAAAGACATAAAAGAAGAATTCAAAATCATGAGGGGTATGGGCAGACTGGAGAAAAATTAGTCCCATTGGCATAAGCAGAAGATAGTGTGATGAAGGTTCCTTATGCACTATTATTGAGAAACTAGGGTTCGAATGTGGACAGAACCACATGTAGCTTTAAGTTCAATTTTCACTTCTATACTTTGTGAACAAAGAAGGAAACAGATTTCATTGCATGGAGTTGCTCTGATTTCACACGGTGTCTGAAATCTGTTGATACATAGGAGACAATGGCTTTAAAGGACATATTTTATGCGAACAGAGGCACCAAGCTGTCCACTTCGATTCATTGAAGTAAACATTTTGCGAGATCTTGTGGGGTTTTTTTCCCAAATAAAAGACTGGGACAAAAGAAGCAGCCTGAATAGTGGGGTCAAACTGTGACAGGACGAGGATGTTTAGTTTTAGTTTTCACCAGTTGCTTGAAGATAGGAAAGCTGTTTTACTCCTCTCTCGGTTACAATTAAAAGCTGGGGGTTATTTTCCTGCTACTGGAGTTGCATGTGAGATCATTTATTTTTCTAAACTTGCGTTTTGCCAAGGAAAACTCAAACGGCTCCACTGCTTTGTGAAACTGCAGCTGGCCTCTGCATGGGTTTACAGAATGTTACTGTATTGAAATAGTTACTGTTTAGCAGTAAAATAATTATCAAGTTTTCTAAAAAATTGGTATTTCAATTTCTTTTGTTATATTTTAACTATAGTGTATGAATAAAGTGCATGTTGCTTTAAACCTGGTACTTTGACCAGTTGAATTACATCTGGAAAGTAACACCTTACACTTTCCTTTAAAATAAGAAAAAGATGGGTCTAGATTACCTTCTGAATACATTTGAGGTGGTTTGGTCTGATCAAAATCAATATACTATTTGGGAGGATTCAGTCTTGGAGTTGGGGTTCATGTGAACAGTACAGTACATTCGAAAGGAGGGAAGAACAAACAAAAAAATTGCCGTTTCCTCGCAAAAGGTGCCCTATGACAAACCATTCGATAAAAAAAATCCAGATCAGGCAGTTGTGCATTTTTTCAGCCAGACAGAATAAAGATTCTGTCAAGTTAGGCGTTACCCAAAGTTCACAACTGGGGAAAAGTTGGAATACTGAGAAGTAAATGGCAAAAGCAGAAAGCTAAACAATGGAGATATGGAAAACCAATACATATACTCTTATACTGATTACAAGTCTTTAGAGTCAC
Source organism: Chiloscyllium plagiosum (assembly GCF_037043375.1). Taxonomy (NCBI): domain Eukaryota; kingdom Metazoa; phylum Chordata; class Chondrichthyes; order Orectolobiformes; family Hemiscylliidae; genus Chiloscyllium; species Chiloscyllium plagiosum. Next base: position 24,794,555 of record NW_028270163.1, on the reverse strand, counting down.
ACAGCATGGAAACATACTATTCAGTCCAACACATGCATGCTGACCAGGTTTCCCAAATTAAATAGTCCCATCTGCCTGCATTTGGCCCACATATCTCAAAACCTTTAATATTCATAAACCAATCCTGATGCCTTTTAATTGTAGTTGTACCTGCCTCTACCACTTCCTCCGGCAGCTCATTCCATATACGAGCCAACCTCTGCATGAAAATGTTTCCCTTCAGGTCCCTTATAAATCTTTCCCCTTAAATCTATGCCCTCTCATTGTGGACAACCCAGCCCTGGCATTTCAAATACCTTGGCATTTCACCTTATCTATGCCCCTCATGATTTTGTAACTCTATCAGGTCACCCCTCAGTTAGGGTGGGGTCCCAACCTATTCAGCCGCTCCTGCTAACTCAAAAGCTCAAGTCCTGACAGCATCCTTGTAATTTTGTTCTGTACCTTTTCCAGTTTATCAAGAGTTTTCATTGGTAAGTACATATCTGGTTCATTGGCAATTAATGTGATGCAGCTGGCAACTATCTAGAAATGAGTACAACTGTCGGTGTTAGAACATGATTAAATGGGGTGCATAAGATGCCAAAGACAGAAAATAAAAGTTTCTACATTATGAGAATATTTGAGTAACTATGGCTGTCCATAGAATTGCCCATCATTGATTGTGAATTTATAGGATGAGCTGTGTTGATTAGGAGGATGTGGCTAACAATGACATTGTTGCATGTAATTATTCTAAAGCAGAACATGTAAAATGTGTATTTGGCTGGGGAAGGTAGAGTGTCCTGGAGAGGGACCTCTCCCACTTGGCATTGCTGCTCTTTGATATCGCCCTCTAACAGTTTTAATTTTGTGCCTTGCCTTTTCCCCCTCAAGGAAATTGACAACAGGTTCAAAACACCACTAATTTAAATGTCACTAATCTGTGTGTATTATTTGAAAGACAGAAAAACGGTCAGAATATCTAACAAATGAGGCTTCAGAGGAATATTGGCCAAATGCTGGCAAATGGGACGAGATTTATCCAAGATATCTAGTTGACATGGACGAGTTGGGCCAAAAGGATCTGCTTCTGTGCTGTACATCTCTATGACTTTAAGATTAGGCTGTTAGTATAACTTTCCTATTAGAGATCGCAAATAGGAATTAATCCTCAGCATCTGGTGGCAGAAGAATGACCAAAATGATGGGACGAATAAAGCAATTAGGTAAGAAGAATGATCATGTAACTGGGCATATTGTTACTGGAATGTTTCAGAGGTGGTATGTGGACTGGATTTTACCAACTTGTGATAGGTTTAGATGCAAAAGGGCTAGAAATATGTCAGATATATTGGATTGTAACAGTGCCGTGTCACATGACCAGTAGTGGGCACTTCACTGATGTAACAGCCACCTGTTGGGAGACCAAAGGTGACAATCAAGTGTCCCATCAGTGGCTACTCCCTGACTTCTTGGCATTTTACTTGTGTCAAGAAAGGCTACAATCACATGGGAAGACCACTGAAAGAGGTATCCTTTCTGTATGGTCTGGAGGGATCCCCTGTGGTAATAATCACTCCCACACTTAGCACACAGCTGTTTGATGCTCCTTTGCTCTCCAAAACCTCAATCATTAAGATAAAAACAAAGTTACTGTGGATTTTGGAAATTTAAAAGTGCTGGAGAAACTCCGATCTGGCAGCATCTGAGAAGAACTAACATTCAGTCCAATATCTGTTCTAAAGAGGAGTCTTATTAGACTCAAAGTGTTACTGTTTATCTTTGTACTAGAGGCTGCCAGATCTGGAGGTTCTCCAGCACTTCCCATTTTAATTCCAGATCATCAGGGTTAACCCACTTGGCCCTTAATCCAACTTTACTCTGGTCTTAGAAAGGTATTCCTAACAGTGGTGGTGCTAACATCTGCTCGAAGACAAAAGTTACCATTCTTCCTTGTACAGTGCTACCACCATTGGCAAATTCATTGGCCAATGCTGATCAGCTCAAACTTCATTGCAAATATCAGAGCTTCAACCCTACTTTTTAAAAAAATTATCAATCCAAAGATTCTAAAGAGTACAGATAATGAAGACCACTGTCCAAAGTAGAAGAACCAATAGTACAAAGCCTACACTTGGAGGGTTAACTTCAAAGCCCAGTGTCAGGGTTCAGGACAGCTACTCTGGAATGGAGATGAACTATTAGAATAGATGTCACATTTGAAATGAAACAAACCAATAGCACAAATTGAGATAAGTTTGATCTAGTGCCAATAGAGACGACTGAAACACGGCTGCAGGATGACCTTAATTGGGACCTAAATAGGAAGCATTTAAGAATGACAGGAAGCTAGGATAGGGTGGAGGAGTGGCTCTGTTAATTAAAGATGACACTAGCATAATAAAGAGGGATGACCTTAATTTAGAAAACCTGGACATAGAAGCAATCTGGATAGGAATGAGGAATGATAAAAGGCAAGAGGTCACTTGTGACAGCTATGCACATGTCCCCTAACAGTAACCACATGAAAGGACAAGATGTGGAAGCTTGACAAAAGGGTATATCAATTATCATGAGGAATTTTAACTTACATGTAATCTGGAAAAAAATCGCATGGGAGAAAGTAGTGCAGATGAGGATTTATTGAAGGTTTTAAAACAATTTCTTAGACAATGTTATGGCACCAACCAGCAAGTTAAACCAAGCCTGGTTTTGACCAGTGAAATTGGATTAAATTATTGACCTCAGTGCTCCAGGCAGCAGTGACCATACAGTGATGGACTTTTGTATACAGTTGAAGGAAGGGAGAAGAGTGGATCCACGTCAACAATTTTGAATTTGAACAAGGACAAAGAGGGCACAAAAGCAGAGTAAAAATTAACTGGCAATTTAGGTTAAGGGAAAGGTCAAGGGAGATGCAACAGCAATTCCAGAGAATATTCCAGAACTGCAGAATGGATACATTTCCAACAAATAAGAAAAATTCAAGGACAGACCTGCCATTTGTGGTTAACTAAACTCAAACAGTCAAACCCAAAATGAAAAGACAATTGCGCAAAGATACATGGCAGGTCAGAAATGATTCAGAAGATAAAAAAGAATTATTAGAAAATTAATGAGGGGGAAAGTTAAGGTGCGAGAAAATAGCCAAAATTATTAAACGGATTGGCAAATTTTATTCAAACATTTAAAACAGGAAAAAAAAGTTAAAGTAAGTGATTTTTGAGAGGCTTTGTAGCTCAGGTTGATGATATGTATTTAAGTTAGCTCACTGAGCTGGAAGGTTTGTTTTCAGACGTTTCATCACCATACTAGGTAACATCATCAGAGTCTCTGGTGAAGCACTGGTGTTATGTCCCATCTCTCTATTTATAGAGACATCACCCACCTCAAGAAACCAAGAACTATAGAGAGAGGCGGGACGTACCACCAGCACTGAGTAAATTTTTGAAACTAAGTTGACAAGTCCCCCGGTCCTGGTGGATTTCATCATTGGATCCTAAAAGAAGGTGACAGTCAAAGAGAAGATGTGAGTTTTAGAAAATTAAAATTCAGCATTAGGTTTAGGGAAAGTCCCTTTAGATTGTAAAAGAGTTACATAACCTCTTCATTCAAAAAGGGAGGGTGGCAGAAAGCAGGAAACCACAGACTAGTTAGCTTAATATTGATCACAGAGAAAATATTAGCTGTTATTGAAGACATTACAAAAGAGCCTTTGGATAAGTTCAAGGTGACCAGGTACGGCCAACATGATTTTTCTTCAAATGAAAATCATGCTTAACTAATTTACTGGAGTTCTTTGAAGAAATAATTTGTACTGTACAGGGTAAACAGTGAATGTATTATATTTAGACTTCCCAAGGCATTTGATAAAGTGCCACAAAAGGTTATTAGTGAAAATAAAAACTCATAGGGAGTAATATATTGGCAAGATACAAGATTGGCTTGCTTAAAGAAAGCAGAGAGTAAAAATAAGTGGCGGTTTCTCAGAGTGGTATGATGCCACAACTGATGAGCCACAGGGGTCAGTGCTGAGGTCTCAACTGTTTACAGTTTACATAAAGGATTTGGATAAAGGGATCAAAGCTGCAGCAGCTAAATTTACTCAAAACACAAAGGTAATAGGAAAGTGATGGAAATGTGTTGCTGGAAAAGCGCAGCAGGTCAGGCAGCATCTAGGGAACAGGAGAATCGACGTTTCGGGCATTAGCCCTTCTTCAGGAATGAGGAAAGTTGGTCCAGCAGGCTAAGATAAAAGATAGGGAGGAGGAACTTGGGGGAGGGGCGTCGGAAATGTGATAGGTGGAAAGAGGTCAAGGTGAGGGTGATAGGTCAGACTGGGGTGGGGGCGGAGAGGTCGGGAAGAAGATTGCAGGTTAGGAAGGTGGTGCTGAATTTGATGGATTTGACTGAGACAGGCTGGGGGGAGGGGAAATGAGGAAACTGGTGAAATCCGAGTTCATCCCTTGTGGTTGGAGGGTTCCGAGCCGGAAGATGAGGCGTTCTTCCTCCAACCGTCATTTCGCTGTGGTCTGACGATGGAGTCCAAAGACCTGCATATCCTTGGTGGAGTGGGAGGGGGAATTGAAATGTTGAGCTACAGGGTGGTTGGGTTGGTTGGTCCGGGTGTCCCAGAGGTGTTCCCTGAAACGCTCCGCAAGTAGGCGGCCAGTCTCCCCAATATAGAGGAGGCCACATCGGGTGCAAAGGATGCAATAGATGATATGTGTGGAGGTACAGGTGAATCTGTGGCGGATATGGAAGTTTCCTTTGGGGCCTTGGAGGGAGGTGAGGGGGGAGGTGTGGGCGCAAGTCTTGCACCTCCTGCGGTTGCAGGGGAAGGTGCCGGGAGTGGAGGTTGGGTTGGTGGGGGGGGTGTGGATCTGACGAGGGAGTCACGGAGGGAGTGGTCTTTGCGGAATGCTGATAGGGGAGGGGAGGGAAATATATCCTTGGTGGTGGGGTCCGTTTGGAGGTGGCGGAAATGGCGGCGGATGATGCGCTGTACATGGAGGTTAGTGGGGTGGTAGGTGAGGACCAGTGGGGTTCTGTCCTGGTGGCGGTTGGAGGGGCGGGGTTCAAGGGCGGAGGATCGGGAAGTGGAAGAGATGCGGTGGAGGGCATCGTCAACCACGTCGGGGGGGGAAATTGCGGTCCTTGAAGAAGGAGGCCATCTGGGATGTGCGTTTTTGGAACTGGTCCTCCTGGGAGCAGATGCGGCGGAGTCGAAGGAATTGGGAGAATGGGATGGCGTTTTTACAGGGGGCAGGATGGGAGGAGGTGTAGTCCAGGTAGCTGTGGGAGTCGGTTGGTTTGTAGTAGATGTCCGTGTTGATTCGGTCGCCTGAGATAGAAATAGAAAGGTCGAGGAAGGGGAGGGAGGAATCTGAGACTGTCCAGGTGAATTTGAGGTCGGGGTGGAAGGTGTTGGTGAAGTGGATGAATGGTTCAACCTCCTCGTGGGAGCACGAGGCGGCGCCGATACAGTCATCGATGTAGCGGAGGAAAAGGTGGGGGGTGGGGCCAGTGTAGTTGCGGAAGATGGACTGTTCCACATATCCTACGAAGAGGCAGGCATAGCTGGGGCCCATGCGGGTGCCCATGGCTACTCCTTTCGTTTGGAGGAAGTGGGAGGATTGGAAAGAGAAGGTGTTCAGGGTGAGGACCAGTTCAGTCAGTCGAAGGAGGGTGTCTGTGGAAGGGTACTGGTCGGTACGGCGGGAAAGAAAGAAGCGGAGGGCTTTGAGTCCTTCGTGATGGGGGATGGAGGTGTACATGGACTGGATGTCCATGGTGAAAATAAGGCGTTGGGAACCGGGGAAGCGAAAATCATGGAGCAGGTGGAGGGCGTGGGTGGTGTCCCGAACGTAGGTGGGGAGTTCTTGGACTAAGGGGGACAGGACGGTGTCAAGGTATGCGGAGATGAGTTCGTTGGGGCAGGAGCAGGCGGAGACAATGGGTCGGCCGGGGCAGTCAGGTTTGTGGATTTTGGGCAGGAGGTAGAAGCGGGAGGTGCGGGGTTGTGGGACTATGAGGTTGGAGGCGGTGGATGGGAGATCCCCCGAGGTGATGAGGTTATGGACGGTCTTGGAGATGATGGTTTGGTGGTGGGGGGTGGGGTCATGGTCAAGGGGGCAGTAGGAGGAGGTATCTGCGAGCTGGCGTTTGGCCTCAGTGGTGTAGAGGTCGGTGCGCCAAACTACTACCGCGCCTCCCTTGTCTGCTGGTTTGATAGTGAGGTTGGGGTTGCAATGGAGTGAGTGGAGGGCTGCACGTTCCGAGGATGAGAGGTTGGAGTGGGTGAGAGGGGTGGGGGAGTTCAGGTGGCGGTTAATATCGCGGCGGCAGTTGGCTATGCAGAGGTCGAGGGCAGGTATTGCTGGACCAACTTTCCTCATTCCTGAAGAAGGGCTAATGCCCGAAACGTCGATTCTCCTGTTCCCTAGATGCTGCCTGACCTGCTGCGCTTTTCCAGCAACACATTTCCATCTCTGATCTCCAGCATCTGCAGACCTCACTTTCTCCTAATAGGAAAGTGAGTTATGAAGAGGACAAAAGCATCCTACAAAGGGATAAACTTAAGTGAATAAAATGGAGTACAACATGGACAAGTGCGAAATTCTCCATTTTGGCAAAAAGAATAAAAGAAAGCTAAGAGGTTGCAGAGAGATCTGGGTGTGCTAATTCACGAAATTACACAAGATTAGCATGCAGATACAGCAAGTAATCAGAGAAGGTAATAGAATGCTACAGTTTATAATAAAGGGCATTGAATGCAAGAATAGGGAACTTATGCCTCAATTATACAGTGTATTTCTGAGACCACAGCTGGAGTATAGAGTACACTAAGTTACTTAGTTACAGAAGGATTCAAATGCCTTAGAAGCAATTTCAGAACAATGAGATTACTATCTGGAATGAGTGAATTGCCCTCTGGAGCAAGACATATATCATCTGGGCGAGAGTCAAAGGTGACTTAATTGGAACATAAAAGCTCCTGAGGGAATTTAACACTTGAATGTTTAAAGGATGTTTCTTCATTTGGGAGAATCTGGAAGAGGAGTCAGTTTCAAAGAAAGAAGGGCCATCCATTTAAAACAGAGATGAGAAAACATTTTCTAAGAGTTAAGTGTCTCTGGAATTCCTTTCTCGCAAGGCAGCAGATGAATTATCAAATTATTTTTAAGGCACAAGTAGATATATTCTTGATTATCTCGGGGATGAAAGGTTATTGTGGATATGCAGGGATGTACAGTTCAGGTTACAAGCAAAACAGCTATAATTCTTTGAATAGCAGAGGTTTGAAGAACCAAGTGGTCTACTTTTGTCCCATGTTCACATTTCCAGTATTTCAGTGAGCAAATGGAAAATCAGAACTATCTTGGGAGATAGTAGAAGCAATTAAGATTGACTTGAGTACAAAATCTGAAATTTCTGAAAATATTGTGATAAAGCAGATAAATTTCTACCAGACATTAACTGCAATACTTGACCACTTGGGATTTTCCTTGTGTCAGGTCTAATTCCGTTGTTAACAAATCACTAAATTTGTCAACAACTCCATTGTCATTTGGTCCAATGGCATTCAGAACATGAGAAGGAACTAGACAGACCTTGGTAATTTCTCATCTTGTAATTTTTGCTCTTTTGTGACTGTGATGGCAAGGGAGGTCTATTCGGTGCTACTGACTCTTGCATCATCGCTTTTCTGGATTCCCAGCCCTGACAGAGGTGTTAAATGCTGAGTCATACATGCATGACCCTCAAATTCTGCCACTAGGCAATAACCTGTGTGTTGGGAAATGCAGCCAATGAAACTGGTACTCCGCAACCATGCCCAATGAGGGATATCAATGCTTCCCACGGCTGATGAGGTACAATTCTGCCCCAAGCAATAATTTGGTAGGCACCACCATTGCTCCATCTCATCTAGTCAGGGGAGATTTACAACCCTCCTACATTTGAAGTGGTCTACTAAACTGATTTACTAAACTTTAGAAACTACCTAATGCTGAAGAGAATACCATTCAATTCCAAGTTGGAAATGGATTCCTTGCATTAAGCAATGCTTATGTGAAGGGACTGCAGTTTTTACTTTAATATTTTGATGTTTCTGTTCAAATGATCTACATATTTTGCACATTTAGCCTTAAAAACAGTTGATGACACCACCCACATGTTGGCTGTGATACTCATTAAACCATTATCTTGTGCCAACTGAGCAAGTGCTCGACCACATCAGGCATGTTGCGCAATTAGGTTATATTTGCTGGAGGGGAGTCTAATCTGGGCATTTCAGAATCTGAATTTTGACTGGGGGACAGTTTTCCATTGACCGCTGATGCTCAAAATGTAACTACCTCTGGTCTTCAAAAATAAGAGGCTTCCCGTTTAACAGCATTTCCTAGTTCTAGTCTCCCCACATGACAAAACATCTTTTCAATATCCATTGTCAAGTCACCTTGGAGATATAATCAGAAAAACCTATGTTGACGATAACTAGTTTTATCTCAGTATCATCTTTCTCAATCCTGCTGCTCTCTCTACATGATTTGAGTACACGTACTAATTCCAATATACAAATCCAGTTCAGGATGAAAAGAAATTCCCTTCCTTTAGATATTGCCAAGATGACATTGTGTTCAATCCTTATGCGAAACTCAGTTTCTGACAGTTGCAGGAAAGTAACAGTCTCTTCACAACTTTCAGCTGATTCCAATTAGCTTGCTACTGTATATCATTTGTCATTCAGACTGCCTCGTTCCACCTTAGTAACATGGCCTGACTTCATTTCCGCCTCAGATCATCAATTGTTGAAACACTCATCCACAGCTTTTTGCTACTTCTGTGCTTCACTATTCAAGTACTAACCTTCCATATTCTATCATCTATAAACTTGGGCATCCAATATCCAGTCAATGCCTTTATTTTCACAAATCTCCTCAATCGATCATGATTGGCACCTGGTCAAACAAATGCCTTGATTTGAAAACTGTTCGTTTTGCTTTGGAATATTTCCATGGCCTTGTCTTGCATCTCCTCCAGCCCCACAATCCTCCAAAATATTTGCACTCAGCAATTTTAACTTCTTGACTGTCTCCAACACCAATAGCTTCACTGTTCAGACTTTTGACTTGGAGATACAGATCAAAATGCAGAAATTTCTCATTAAATTTCTCCACATTCCTTCTAAGATGGTCCTTAAAAGTAACCAAGTCACTGATGATAGTTTTGCCACAAGATATTTCACCTGATGTAGTGATGCTTATGTTATGTCTCATAAGCAAAGAAACTAGATGTAGATACTGTCCTCAAAGAATCCAACAGATAGCTTTATTACAGTTAATATACAGACATTGCATCCATAGGCACAGTGACTGGTGTAACATTGTTATATTACAGCAGAACAAAAGTGCTTCAAGTGGTTCTTGAGCAAGATAGAGGATGGAGTTTTATACCCTTGGGTCATATGCCAAGATGCATTAATGTCATGAATATTTCTCCTAAAGATATGTCAACATATTTATCCACACCTGACTTTAAACATAGAAGAGATTTCTCACTTATCTGTATCCCCTACTTCTAATCTCTCCCACAGTCGGGAACATTCATTCAACATCTATCCTATCGAGTACCCTTAGTTACATAATGTGAAAACAGGGCTGGGTGTGCAATCGTTTGGTGTGGGATAAAAGGTGAAAACTATGGACAGTTTGACTGTTCATTCAGTCAAAATTCAGATTCTGAAATGCCCAGATTAGACTCCACTCCCGCAAATATAACCTAATTACACAACGTGCCGGATGTAGTCAGGCAACTGCTCAGTTGGCACAACATAATGGTTTAATGAGTATCACAGCCAACATCAGTCTTTCCTGCCCCCAATCTTGCAGGCATCACTAGTCATAAACATGTGTGTGTGTGCAGCAAAATACCGAAGGCGAAAAGAATAGGGTCTTGCCCCTCAGAGACCTGGATTGATGGCTGCTGCATCAAACTAGTTTTAAACAGGTGTCTGCCCAAGCTGACTGTCTCATGTATCAGATTGAAGGTTTCTACACAAGGAGACAGCAAAGGTATTTAGCTATTAAGAAACAGGTGCATTTTGCAATTTAGCTGCAGCCTGAGCCAACTGGTGGAACAGCAGGGTTTGAGCGCATAGTGCATGAGAGGGGAACAGACCTACAGTGAATACATGGGCTAAAAACTGCACACATTTTTCTACAGATGCTCTAACCTACAAGATTCTTAAAGTAGATTTTAGAATCTCAGTGAGCAACAGCAGACCATCAGAATTGAAATTGACATCATTAACTTTGTTAGCTGACTCCATTATCTGAATGTTAACTTAATGCCACATTGCATATTCCAACTGATTTCAGAAGACTACGGACAGTTTGTAATATGTTGACACTTGCAAAGGATATGTCATTGTTAAAAGATAATCCTTGCATAATTACCCATGCAAACATTGGTCACATGGCAAGGAACACAAAAATCAAGGAGCAAATTAAACCTAAGCCAAACAATGGGCAATAGACAGGATCACGTCAGCTGCCACTTTACACCCCTTCTGAATTTATACACTCTCAGCTTCAGTGAAGAGCAATAGACTGTGTACAGTGCAAAACAAGCAGCTGTCAGACACAGTATAAAGCAAGCCTTCCGAGGCGAAGGGTACATTTTCCTCTACTCTGGAAAAAGTGTATTTGAAAAAGTTGGGAGATGCCGGTGTTGGACTGGGGCGTACAAAGTTAAAAATCTCAACACCAGGTTATAGTCCAACAGGTTTAATTGGAAGCACACTAGCTTTCGGAGATTGAGATTTTTAACTTTGAAAATCTGGTTAAATCATCACACAAAGATCAAAGGCTCCTTCTAGACACAAAGCAAACCATCAGGCAAAAAAGCTACAAATCAAAATTTCTAACAAGCCTAGTTCTGTGAAACTGTTACAATGTTACTTCACTGGGTCAATGCTCAGAGTATGCAGTTACTTAAATCAAAATACCCAAGTTTAAAACATAGCAAGGCAAGTCAAAACAAAGGCACTGGGCATGGTAATTTTAAAATAGTGCCACTTACAGCTCACTTGTATAGGGAGTTTAATACTACCCACTCATTTCAGGGAACAGTCATGTAAAGCAGACAAAATGTTTAACAAAGAAATATTAAAACAGTAACTGCAGCAAGAGACATAGATAGCATTAAGGACTAGAGAAACTTAGAATGCAAGAATGGAGAACTCCATCTGTAGCCAAGCAAGAAACATTATGCACCAATGATATCAACCTGTTGCAACAAAATAATCCACTTTAAAACATTTTGTATTTCATCAGTTTCCTAAACATCCATTGCTTTAGGTCCAACTGATGCCAAAATTTAAACAGTGTCAGCACAACCATTTAACAGCTTTACAAGTGAAACTTTAAAAACAAACAGAAAAGCACCAACCAGTATTGGAAAAATAATCCATTGACAGCAACCACAAAAAACAATGCTTAACTGGAAACCAAAAAATGCTCAAATGACCAGATGATATTAACATGAGATAGAACAGAACTGCAGATTGAAGAAAGAAATCACTTCGCCAATAGCACCTTACACATGGACAGCAAAACAAAAAAAACAAATTAGTCTAATGAGTCTAAATATTCAACATATAGACATATATCTTGAATGGAGTGAAAACTGACAGGCTCAGTGTGAAAACATGACTGAGAGTATGACACATGTGAAGTGTAAAGTGGCTCTTTTCTCACACTTTGGGGTGTTAATTACCTCGCCTGCTGAACAGTTGGTTCAGGCCAGCAGCAGATTTTGCTGTGTAAAACAAGTGTCAGACAGTAAAGTGATGGTGTGCTACTGTTGAATGCACAGCACACAATCCACCAAACCTCCAAAACAAAGGCCACTGAATATACAGTACGCAGCTCATTTTTCTAGCATGCAAGCCCAGTTAAGATATAATGCACCATCTCCCATACATTTACATCCTACTCAGTAAAATATCGACTTGCAATTTTGATTAGGAGTGTGCATAACAGATTTGGTGGTTTGAAACCTCTTTCGGGGCACCGAAACATGTTTATGGATTAAGCAACTCCTCTCGCCATTTATATATCAATGGGATGGTTATATTCTTCCAAATAGATTCAAATACCACAAAACTAGATAAAATATGAAGATACAAATCATTTTTCTTCCTCTCAGAAAATCTCCTTAAGTCAGAAACTTATTGATCATCGGAATTTATTGTAGAAATAACCCAATTGCAAATTCCATTACTATCTCTCAATACATGGTGAGAAAACTGATTCGTGCTTGCAATACTTTTCTTCTAAAAGGAAAGAAAAGCAATCTTGACATTACAATGTTTACTATTCTTAAATTAACATTACTATGTGACCTTCGTGAACAGAGATGGAAGTAATGAATTGCAAGCATCCTTCTCCCACAGTTCCAATGTACTTATCAGTTGGTTTTGTAATGATGATTTTTACATATTTGCAGCAATGCTATTGGTTTAAAGTATAATAAAACCCAAAAGTGTTGTCGAAGGCAGGTAACCTACCTGGAATATTAAACAGTGTAAATTATGTCTCAACTCAACTGCCACGGCAGTGAGCTGCACTTGGTTTCATTTCCAGGCTGCAACACTGAAGAACCTTACAAAGACTCATCAAGATAATTAATTTATGCTGCTCCAGAGTTACAGCCTATGTAATAGCCTGTGAAACAAATTATCGAACAAATGTATTACCATAATTAGTCTTCTGCACTGACAGATTCATGTACCAACTGAAATACTGCCTCATCACTGGACAAGTTGTTTATGACATTTCTAAAAAGTCACTTTGGTGGCTTTTTAATGATGGTCATTAGGAACATTTTGTGTACGGTTGTTGAGACAAAGGAGCAAGCTGACTTCAAGGTGGTTTCATAAAACGTTATTGTCACTGATAGCTCATATTTAGCAATTAACTTTCCAGAAATGTAAAGAACAGTACAGGACAGGAATGGACCCTTGGAGCCACCAAGACTATGATGACACTGATGCCTTTCTAAGCTAAAAACCTTTAGTCTCCATGTTGTCTGTATTCCTCTATTCCCTGCCTATTCATATTTCTGCCCAGATGACTCGTAAATGTTCCACCATCTCTGACAGCACAGATGAGGCATAAGCCACACACAACAAAAACTGCGTCTCTCATCTCCTTTAAATTTACTCCCTTTTACCTGAAAGGTATGTCCAAGTAATGGACATTTCTACACTGGGGAAAAAGACTCCATGTCTCTCATAATTCTGTAAACTATCAGGTTGCCCTTCATACTTCGAGGTTCAAGAGAAAACAAAACAAGTTTGTCTAATTGCTCCTCATAGCTAGTACCCTAGTTAACAGTTTCTATATCCTCAGAACCACACAATATTCCAAAATAGCATAATTAAAAATCCGCAGTTGCAACATGACTTGATCAATTTTTATATCCTATGCACCAACGGATGAAGGCATGCATGTCATACGCCTGAACCACCATATCCACTTCAGTGTTGGAAAAGCACAGCCGGTCAGGCAGCATCCGAGGAGCAGGAAAATTGACGTTTTGAGCAAAAGCCCTTCATCAGGAACAGGGTGGAGAGATAAATGGGAGGGGGGGGTGCAACTGGGGGGAAAAGTAGCAAGGAGCACAGTGAGTGGATGGGGATGAAGGTGATAGGTCAGAGAGGAGGGTGGAGTGGATAGGTGGGAAGGAAGATTGGCAGATAGGATACGTCACGAGGATGGTGCTAAGCTGAAAGGTTAGAACTGGGGTGAGGTGGAGGGAGGGGAAATGAGGAAACTGGTGAAGTCCACATTGATGCCCTGGCATTGGAGTGTTCGGAGGCAGAAGGAGGCGTTCTTCCTGCAGGCGTCTGGTGGTGAGGGAGTGGTGGTTGAGACGGCCCAGGACCTGCATGTCCTCGGCAGAGCGGGAGGGGGAGTTGAAATGTTGGGCCACGGGGCGGTGGGGTTGATTGGTGCGGGTGTCCTGGAGAAGTTCCCTAAAGCGCTCTGCTAGAGGGCGTCTGGTTTCCCCAACGTAGAGGAGACCGCATCAGGAGTGACGGATACACTAAATGACATTGGAGGATGTGCAGGTGAAACGTTGATGGATATGGAAGGCTCCTTTGGGGCATGGACGGTGGTGAGGTGGGGGAGGGGGTGCAAGGGAAAGGTGTGCGCACAGGTTTTGCAATTCCTATGGCGGCAGGGGAAGGTGCCAGGAGGGGACAGTGGGTTGTTGTGGGGGGGCATGAACCTGACCAGGTATTCACGGAGGGAAATGTCTTTGTGGAAAGCGGTGGGGAGGGAAATATAGCCCTGGTGGTGGGGTCCGTTTGGAGGTGATGGACATGTCGGCAGATGATGCAGTTTATGCGAAGGTTGGTAGGGTGAAATGAGGAGCGGGGGTCTGTCCTTGTTACGGTTGGAGGGGTGGGGTTTGAAGGCGGAGGTGCAGGATGTGGATGAGATGCATTGGAGGGCATCTTCAACCACGTGGGAAGGGAAATTGCGGTCTTTAAAGGAGGCCACCTAGTGTGTTCTGTGTGGTGGAACTGGTCCTGGACCTCCTCTGCAGATGCGGCAAAGGCGAAAAAATTGGGAATATGGGATAATATTTTTGCAGGAGGTAGGGTGGGAAGAGATGTAATCCAGGTAGCTGTGGGAGTTGGTGGGTTTGTAAAAAATATCAGTGTCAAGTCTGTCGTCATTGATGGAGATGGAGGGGTCCAGGAAGGGGAGGGAGGTGCCAGAGATGGTCCAGGTGAATTTAAGGTCAGAGTGGAAAGTGTTGGTGAAGTTGATGAATTGCTCAACCTCCTCGCGGGAGCACAAGGTGGCGCTGATGCAGTCATCAATGCAGCTCCTGGATTAGTTCAGCATCAATCTTACCTGTTCACTGTAGATTCCACGTGACTTCACCTTTTGTATTAACCTGCCATGATGGTCCTTGTGAAAGGCCTTGCTAAAAATCTATTAGTCTACATCTACTACCTTCCCTCAATCATGTTTGTCACTTCTCAAAATACTCAAGCAAGCTTGTGAGACATGACATTCCCTGCACAAAGCCATGCTGCCTGTCAGTAAAGTCCATATTATTCCAAATGGGAATAAATCCTATTGTTAAGAATCTTACCCAACCATTTCACAACAAGTGATGAGGCTCACCAATTTCCTGAATTATCACTTCTGTCCTTCTTAAACAAAGCAACTGGCTAATCTCTAGTCCTGTGGCTCTCTCCTTGATTAAACAGAAGACAAAAAAATCCCTGAAAGACCTCAATTTCCTCACCTGCCTTCCTTTGCATTCTGAGAAACTCCCTAATGCTTTTCAAAACACCCAACTCAGATCTTCAACATCGCCCTCTCTTGACTCACCATCCACCATATTCTTATCCTTTGTGGATATCAATGCCATTGATTAAGAACGTCACCGACTTCCTCTGACTCCATGCATAAATTCTCTCCTTTGTTAGAGTGGATCTCCTCTTTCTCCAGATACTCTTCTGCTTCTTGTATAAAACAATTTAGGATTTTCCTTAAGTGTGCTTGCAAAAGACATTTCATGGCCCCTTTTAGCTGTCTGAAATACTTGTTTGAATTCGTTCCTGCTATCTTGACATTCTTCAAGGGCTCTGTCTGTCTTCAGTTTCCTAACCCTCACATATGCCTCCTTTTTCTTTTGACTAAACCTTCAACAGTCATCAAGTTTCCTGAATGTTGTCATCCTTTTCTTCCACTTTCATGAAAACATGCTGGTCCTGAACTCCAATTAACACCGCACTTACTCAAACAGCAAAGAGGGAGATACTATTTGCGAAGCAGAGATTATTTAAGCATGGCGATAAGCCGGGGCAGATATCTAGCATACCTTGCCTGAAAGAAAAAGGCTGCCCAATCCATTACATCTATTAAAGGGGTTGCTGGTACTTTGACTTGTGATTCTGAAAAGATCAATGCAGCTTTAACAAAGTTCTATTTTGAGCTGTATCAGTCGGAGGGCTATGAGGATAGAGCGAGGAAGACGGAGTCCTTTTTTAAGCATCTGGTCCTTCCTACCATAACCTCGGAGCAGGCATCTCTTTTGAATGCCCCCCTAACAACTCGAAGTGCAGGTGGTGGTGAGGTAGCTCCAGAGTGGTAAAGCGCCTGGGCCAGACAGATTTCAGGTTGGGTTCTATAAAGAATTAATAGATGAATTGGCCTGACCACTTATAGTCAGGGTAGCTTTCCGCCCTCCGAGAGGAGCAAATATCTCTCATTCTTAAGGAAAAGCCCCAGATGACTGTACTTCATACAGACCTATATCCTTATTGAATGTGGACTTTAAAATCCTCTCAAAAATGCTGGCATTAAGATAGGAGAGGGTTTGACCATTTATTATAAAAGAGGATCAGACGGGGTTTATTAAGGGTCGCAGATCTGCTAATATCAGAAGTGTTAAATATGGTACAAGTCTGCCAGCAAAGAGCGATAACAGGATTAGTCGTCTCCCTAGATGCAGAGAAAGCATTCGACCGGGTGGAATAGCCATACCTTTTTATACAATGGAGCAGTTTGGCATTGGAGAGGTTTTTACCAAATGGGTCGCAATGTTATATAACGACCCAAAAGCAGCAGTGATTACCAACGGCATAAGATCGGATAGTTTTAGTGTCGGCAGAGGTCGTCATCAAGGTTGCCCTCTCGTCACTTATTTACACTAGTAATCGAACCACTGGCTATCCGAACGGACCCAAATACAACGGCCCCGGGGATAGGATCTGGCAAGCATAAAATTACTCTTTATATGGATGACATCCTGCTTTTCTAAAATGATCCATTGACATCTGTGCCCTGCTTAATTCAAGTGGTTAATTTATTTGGTATGTTTTCAGGGTACAAAATTCATGTTACAAAATCAGAGGCCATGCCGCTCGGAGGTCTTACCAGCATCCCCTTTCGATGGTCACTAGGAGGTTCTCTCTATTTAGGTATTTTTATTACCCCAGTATTTGGTCAGCTATATAAAAGCTAATTATACACATTTATTAGATAAAATAAGGCAGGACTTCCAACATTGATCTCCCAATATCCTGGTTAGGAAGAATAGCTTTGGTAAAGTGGATATTCTCCCTTGCCTATTATACCCCATGAGAATGCTTCCTTTGATGTTGCCAAGACAGGCAATGCGTAAGCTTTATGGTTGGCTTGGTTCTTTTATTTGGAATCATAGATGGCCCCTTATTAAATTAGATAAGTTGCAGCTCCCACAAGGGGAGGAATAGATTTTCCAGAGTTTAGGAAGTACTAATTGAGTTCCCTATCATGTGTGGCTGGTTGTGGATCACAAGAGACCCAATCAATTTGGCTGGATATTGAGGCTTCCCAAGCACAATGCCCCCTCACCAATGTATTATTTATGGATAAGGTGAGAGCTATCACGGATTACTGTAAAAACCCAATTGTACTAAACACAATGATACGACAGGGTGAGCATAATTTACAAAAAACCTATCCTTTTAATCCTACAGTGGGAATGTTGGGATCTCAGCCAGGCTTAACAGGCACTAGATGTAAAATTTGGGAGTCCAGAGGAATCTCCAGCTTGGGAGATCTGTTCAATGGGGAGGTAATGATGTCCTTCGAACAGGTGCATCATAAATTCGGGCTGCCTAGCAAGGACCTCTTTCGATATTTTCAAATAAGAGACTTCGCACAAAAAAAACCACATTGATGACTAATTCTTACAAACCAGATATGGAAAGGGTGTGCGCTTCGGCCGATGGATGCACCCTCAGTCAGTACTCTATCACTCGCTAGGTAATAAGGTATCGAAGGACATTGAACAGCTATGTAAAACCTGGATTCAAGAATTAGGGACAGAAATCTCCTTAGAGAGGTGGGAGGATATCTGAGAAAATGCCAGGAAGATCTCTATCTGTAATAGGACTCAAGCTATTCAACTGAAGATACTTCATCGGGCTCATATAGCACCAGAGCGACTTGTAAAGTTCAAGGCAGAAGCGTTCCCAATGTGCCCTAAATGTAAAATAGAAGTTGGTACTCTCACTCATTGTTTGTGGACATGCCATAAGATTCAGATACTGGGACAGTGTAACAAATGCCTTAGCAAAGATTTTGGGAACAGAGATTGGGTTGGACCCGGTGTCTCTCCTTTTGGGCTTTCCAAGTCTTCCTTCTTTAGATGCAAATGGGAAGAAACTGCTTAATATCCTCGCGTTTTGTGCGAGAAAAACATTTTAGCAAGCTGGGTATCAGAAAGTCCTCCAAGACTTTCAAATTTGCATAGGATAATTATTGAACATATTCCCCTGGACTTACTTATGAATCTGGTGCACCAAAAAACAGAATTGCATTAGAGAACATGACGGCCCTTCTTGAACTACACTGATGTAGATCTATTGGCCATACTATCTAGGACCTTTGTTTAGCCGTGAGGATGATGTTTGTTGGTTTGGGCCCCCAGGAGGAAGAATCCCGTATAAATACGGGTCTTGTTATGACTTGATATAATTTTATGTTGAATGCTTATTTATTATTTTTTCCTTTTCTTGATGTTAGTTATGTACTATATTGTAGTTATTTTTTATATAGTCTTCTTTCTTATATCTGTGTGCTTTGGTAGTCTGTAGAGTAGATTAGTAGTTAGTTTTATTATTTTATATCGTTGCTGTTATTATGTTGTAAAGTGGTTACACAATTTTGTATTAGTTTTGTCATCTTGTTAAAAAATCCAAAACCTTTTGCTTTTCAATGAAAATATTTAAAACAAAAGATTCCCACATGCCAGATGTGGATTTACCCTCAAAGCAGTCCCAATTTACCTTTGAGTTCCTAGCCAATATTGTCATAGTGAGCCTTGCCCCAATTTAATGCTTTCATCCGAAGGCTACTGTTGTCCATATTCCTAAATAAGTTAATACTCAAGGATTATGGTCACTGTTCCTGAAACATGCCCAGTTTGAAATTTCCCTTGTTTGGCCAGCTCATTGCCCAATATCAGGCTGAGTAAGGCCCCTTTCTTAACTGGATTATTTCCACACTGCTTTAAAATAAAAACATCTAGCATACTCCTAAAGAACTCCCCATCTTCCCACCATACACCCCAACTAAGCTCCTGGCATTTATCGCGTCACAGTTAAGAAGGGGGAAAGTGAAAATCGATTCTTCCATCACCTGCTGGCTGGTGGTAGGCACATAGTACAATCTCAATGCATTGCATCCTTTCTGCTCCTGAGCTGCACCCATATGGCCTCACTGGATGAGCCCTCTCAGGTGTCCTCCCTCAGTATAACTGAGTAACACAACTCCCCACCGTTTTATATCCCTCTCGATTGCACCAGAAACATTAAACTGTCAGTCTTGTCTTTGTTTCCAAAGAATCTTAGTAGTAACAGTTACATCATAGCTATTTGTATTAATCCAAACTCTAGGTTCATTGACCTTATCCGTTGTATTCCTCACATTTAAAACAAACAGCTGAGACCACTAGTCTGACCGTATTCAACTTCAATTTGTTCTTCCTCCTCGTTTTACTGGCCTGAGACCCAGATTCCTTGGTTGCTGTGGTTCCCATGCCCCATCCCACCAGCGTGGCATTAGCAAACCTCCCTGCCAGGATATTGATGCCCTTCCAGTTTCGGTGCATCCCTTCCTCCTTGTACAGGTCCCAACTGCCCCAGAATGATCCACATAGCTGAAGCCCTCCTTCCTACACCAAATCTTTAGCCACGCTATTCTACCTTTCTATTCCTGGCCTCGCTGACACTTGACAGGAAGTAATCCCAAGTTTATAGCTCTCGACATCCAATTTTTCACGTTCCTACCAACTCCCTGAATTCCCTTTGTCGGACCTGTCACAAAGCTGGTCCCTTTTTTCTAAAAGTTGTTCTTTTTCTCAAGGTTACCGTGTCCTGGATTTTTTTTTAAAATGAGGGGTCATAAACAGGCTGGGCTCAATTAGACAAGTCTGGCACAGAGATGAAAAGGATTTTGAGAGACCTTTTGTTTATGTGTAAATAGATGAATTTCAGGCCAACCTGGTCATGTTGTGGAAGTGACCTGTATAAATGAAAAGGGAGTGGTCAGCTCTCTAGCGGAGTATCAGGCCAGAACTAATTGGGAGTTCAGTTGTGGACTGTATGAACAGGCTCTCTCTCCTTCTGCCCTAACCTCAACCCATCAGCATTTGTTCCCTTTGTACTGTTTTTTTAAAAGGGAATTTGCTTATTGGGACTGTGGTGTATATCTGGAACAGCATAATTAAGTCTAGTTTGGATAGACTGAGTTCTGTCAGGGTTCTTTATTCTGTTCTGTGTTTTTCATTGTGTAATTATGTAAATAAACTTTTGTCTGTTTTAAAACCTGGTAGTCAACCTCACTAACTTATTCCAGGTAATTTTCACTGCAAACTTATCAAAACAAATTGCAAAGTTATGGTCTGGGCTACCTGCTTAAGAATGTTTTGAGTGGTCTGGCCTAATCTATAACAGGACCTCATCTATCTTTCTGCCCATATCATTATAACCAATTTGGACCATAATTTCTGGCTGCTGTCCATCCACTTTCAGAATATCCTATGCCC
This sequence comes from Chiloscyllium plagiosum, assembly GCF_037043375.1. Taxonomy (NCBI): domain Eukaryota; kingdom Metazoa; phylum Chordata; class Chondrichthyes; order Orectolobiformes; family Hemiscylliidae; genus Chiloscyllium; species Chiloscyllium plagiosum. The sequence continues at coordinate 24,773,942 of NW_028270163.1, read as the reverse complement.
GCTCAAACATCCTTGACCCTGACACAAGGGAAACAGCACTCAATTCTGGTATCTCACTCGAGGCAGAAAGAACCTCTACACATCATGAGGCTTGGTGTTTGTGCATAGAAGGGCTACGCATAGTGTGATGTAGCCACACAAAAAGATAGCCATCAGGATGAGGGCAGCATTGGGTATGCACTTACTCCTCCTCTTATCCTCAGCTTTGTACATACTGTCCCTGCGGATATGGTCTGTCTTTGACCTCCAGATGAAGTAGATAGTGGCTCAGGTAACTGCAACAGCACAGACATGGGGTAGAGGCCAGACCTACGCCACATACAGAGTACCTCACACAATGAAGGAGGAGGCAGTGCTCCCATCTGCCTCACTTTGGTGACAGGCTCCTCCCAATTTTTGGCACATGCCCCAACCATTCCACACCATACACCCAACAGCTTCAGATAATCCCCTTCACTATCAGGATAGGTTAAGGGTCAATCAGCTCAGGTCCCAAAGAACGAAGCCTCTTCAAACTGGTTGAGATGCTCATGAGTTTGTGCACTGACAGCAGATCTACAAGTTAACAGCAATCATTATTCACCAACCAAACTCTGACTGTGATCGAGACACCCTGAAGTGGGGCACTTACATACTCCACAGCTCTGGTTGGCTGTACACTGTACTGGTGTTAGGTTGAAGCTACATAAAGATGCACCAATAGCAGCCCAGCTCAACAAACAATCCTCCAACATCCACTCATGATCCTGTGACAACAGTGAAGTCTTACGACTTGCATCTCAGATTTACATTTCATCTTAGCCAAAAAGCCCAGAAGCAATCCAAAAGGTCTGTTCCCAGGTACTGAGCCAGTAAACCTAGTTAGTGAGCAGGCAAGCCTGCCCCAATCATTTCAGTAATAACAGAGCCAATTTCTTCCACAATCCTCCTCAGTCACTTCTCACTCGTTCCCTCTGTTCAATAAAAAAATGTTTTCAGCAACGTTGCATGAATTGCCACTTGCTGTGCTCGAGAGACTAGAGTGTTCTGTTGATTGTAAAAATGATGCATTAAGGTGTTCATAACCAGATAGGGGAGGGGAGGAACCAGATAAAGTGGAATCCAAAACAAGTTCTCAATGGCGATTCAAGCAGAAGACATTCATGTGATATCCAATTACAGCAGCGGATAAAAGGCCCCAGTAGCTGAGATATCCCAGTTTGAGAAATTTCCTCGCCACTGCAACTGGATCCACTTTCTGACAAGGCCCATGTATCTACAACAACATTCCTATGTTAAAAGAGGTCCTCCTCAAGGAATTGACCTCAACTCCACGCTGGCAACGATCACCTCATGGCTCTCTGTCGATAACTTGCCAAGAACCAGCAAGCAAAGATCACAAGTGCCTATACACAAACCCATGATGCCAATCCACATAAGATTTATACTTCATTCTGAAAACCATACTTCCTAACATCCTCAAGGAAGATAAACTTATCTCCTTTGGGGCCTTGGATATTGGGTTTGTTGTACTGTAGCAATCTTGCTTTTCATGGTCTTGAAACATGAGCACAAAAGTACTCCCATTTATTCCATAATGTCATAATTTTCTAAACCTTCCCAAGAATTAGGGTAGAAAACATCCAGTACATCCATCAATCAAATAAGAGGTGGTCAAAGTACAAGGTTGAAAAGCATAGATTTGGAGAGAGTAGGGAAGAAAACAGATTCCCAGTTCAGGCACAGCAAACAAGAGCAGTGAATAAGACGACTGTATATCAGATTTGAGGAAGGTGACTGAAAGGGACCTCAGAATCAGCACACCATCACTGCTTGGAAAGTGTAGACAGCCAAAGTTGTTTTATTCATTCAGGGTTTGTGGGTATCATGGTCTGAGATAGCACTTGCTGACCATGCCTAATTACCCTGAAGATGGTGGTGGTTAGCTGCTTCCTTGAACGGCAACAGTCCACACTAGGGTACACCTGATCAGGTCCTAGGGATTTACCTACTTTTATCAGTTTTAAGAGATCCAGCACCACCTCCTCTGTAATATAGACCTTTCTTAAGATGTCACCATCTATTTCCCCATATTCTATACTGTCCATGTTCTTCTCCATAGTAAATACTGATGCTCCATACTCGTTAAGTACCTTGCCCATCTCTTGCCGTTCCTGCCTTGCTGATCCTGGAGGGGTCCTATTCTCTCCATAGCTACCCTTTTGTCCTTAATGTATTCATAAAATTCCTTTGCATTCCCCTTAATCCTATTTGTCAAAACCTGGTCTCCTTTTTGTCCTCCTGATTTCCTTCTTAAATATGGGCGGCACGGTGGCACAGTGGTTAGCACTGCTGCCTCACAGCGCCAGAGACCCGGGTTCAATTCCCGCCTCAGATAACTGCCTGGGTGGAGTTTGCACACATTCTCCCCGTGTCTGCCTGGGTTTCCTCCAGGTGCTCTGGTTTCTTCCCATAGTCCAAAAATATGCAGGTTAGGTGAATTGGCCATGCTAAATTGCCCATAGTGTTAGATGAAGGGGTAAATGGGTCTGGGTGGGTTGCTCTTTGGTGTGGACTTGTTGGGCCGATGAGCCTGTTTCCACACTAAGTAATCTAATCTATACTCCTACTGCCTTTATACTCTAAGGATTCACTCAATCTATCCTGTCTATACCTTAAATATGCTTCCTCCTTTTTCTTAACCAAACCCGGAATGTCTTTAGTCATACAGCAGTCCCCACACCGACCAGCTTTCCTTTCACCCTAACATCCTCCAATTTAGAACTTCAGCTTTTAGGCCCTGTCTATCCTTTTTCTTCACCATTTAAAGCTAGTAGAATTATGGTCACTGGCCCCAAAGTGCTTCCCCCTCTAACACCTCAGTCACTTGCCCTGCCTTATTTCCCAAGTCATGTTTTGCACCTTCTCTAGTTGGTACATCCACATACTGAATCAGAGAATTTTCTTGTACACACTTAAATTCCTCTCCATGCTGGTTTACAGAGCAGTGTGATGCCAACAGTGTGGGTTCAATTTCCATCACCACTTCGAGGTTACCACGAAGGGGTCTCTTTCTCAACCTCTTCCCTTGCTGGAGGTCTAGTCGCCCTCAGGTTAAATCACCACCAGTTACACTCTCTAAAGAGAGAGCAGCCCCTATGGTCTGGTAAGACTAGGGCGACACAACAACTATAGCAGTCCAGTCTATGTTTGGAAAGTTGAAATCCCCTACCATTACCACTCTAGTATTCTGACAGATTTGTTTCTCAAATTCCCACTGACTATTGAGAGGTCTACAGTACAATCCCAATAAAGTGATTATCCATTTGTTATTTCCTAGTTCCACCAAAATAACTTCCCTGGACATATTCCTCCCCAAATACCGCTGTAACACTGTCCCTTATCAAAATCACCTCTATCGTTCCTATATCATTTGTATCCCAGACATTAATCTGCAAGTCCTGCGCATTCCTGAGCCATGTCTCTAATTACTATGATATCGCACTCCCATGTTCAGAACCAAGCAGAGTTCATCTGCCTTCCCTATTATGCTTCTTGCACTGAAATAAACGCAGTTTAATTTATCAGTCCTACCTTGTTCTCTGCTTTGTTCCTGCCTTCCCTGCCTGTTTGACTTGCCTCTTTTTCCTACTGTACCAGTCTCAGACTGATGTCTATCTCCTTGGGTTCCAACATCCCACTTACTAGTTGAGTAAGGCACTGGGAGTGATCCAGATATTATTACCCTTGAGGACTTGCTTTCTAAATTCCTACCAAACTTTCTATATTCTGCCTTCAGAAGCTCATCTTTTTCTTTCCCATGTCATTAGTTCCAATGTGCACAGTGTCCTCCTGCTGGTGCCATGCCCCTTTGACAATATTTTGCATGTTCTCAGATATCCTTGATCCTGGGACCAGGGGACCATTCTGATTTCTCACTGTTGGCCATAAAAACATAGTCTGTGCCTCTGACTAGACAGTTTCCTATTATAACTGATCGCTTAGAACCTGACATTCAAGCCAGTCTCAGTACCAGAAACTTGGCTGTTTGTGTGACGATTCCCCAAGACTCCTAGAACTCTTTGGGAAGCTAGGGAAGTGATTGCTGAGATACTTGGATCAACAGTCACAGATGAGGTGCCAGAAGACTGGAGGTTGGCTAACATGGTGCCACTAAGAAGGATGCTAAGGAAAAGCCAGGGAACTATAGACTAGTGAGCCTGACATCAGTGATGGGCAAGCTGTTGGAGGGAAACCTGAAAGACAGGATTTACCTGTATTGCAAAAGGCAAGGACTGATTTAGGGATAGTCAACATGCCTTTGTACATTGGAAATCATATCTCAAAACTTGATTGAGGTTTCTGAAGTAACAAATAGCATTGATGAGGGCAGAGTGGTGAACATGATATATGGACTTCAGCAAGGTGTTCAAACAAGGTTCCTCATGGTGTGGAGGTGCTGGTGTTGGACTGGGGTGCACAAAACTAAACATCACACAACACCAGGTTTAATCCAACAGGTTAACTGAGGGACTTCTAAATAAACCTGTTGGATTATAACCTGGTGTTGTCATTTTTAACAAGGTTCTGCAATGGTAGATTAGTTAGCAAGGTTGGATCACAAGTACAGGGAGAACTAGCCATTTGGATATAGAACTGGCTCGAAGGTACAAGATAGAGGGTCGTTGCCTTCCACTGATGGGTCCACTACTTTTCATCATTTATATAAATGATTTGGATATGAACATAGTAAATTTGCAGATGACACCAAAATTGGAGGAGGAGTAGTGGACAGTGAAGGAGGTTACCTCAGATTACAATGGGGATCTTGATCAGATGGGCCAATGGGCTGAGTGGAAGATGGAGTTTAATTGAGAAAAATGTGGGGTGCTGCACTTTGGAAAGGCAAATCAGAGCAGGACTTATACACTTAATGGGAAGGTCCTGGGAAGTGTTACTGAACAAAAGAGTCCTTGGAGAGGTTTATAAAATCACGAGGGACATGGATAAGTTAAATAGACAAGGTCTTTTCCCTGGGGTGGAGGGAGTCCAGAACTAGAGGTCATAGGTTTAGGGTGAGAGGGAAAAGATATGAAATAGATCTCAGGTGCAATATTTTCACGCAAAGGGTGGTGCACATATCTAATGAGCTGCCAGAGGAAGTGGTGGAGACTCATACAATTACAACATTGAAAAGACATCCAGATGGGTATATGAATAGGTTTAGATGAATACGGGCCTAGTACTGGCAAATGGGAGTAGATTAGGTTAGGATATCTGGTCGGAATGGACGAGTTGGATCCAAGGGTCTGCTTCTGTGCAGTACATTTTTATGATTCTATGTAAGTACCTCCACAATGCCGTTAGGAGGGAGTTCCAGGATTTTGACCCAGCATCACTGAAGGACAGGCAACAGTGCCAAGTCTCTGCTAGCTGAAAAATCTCAGTTGGTGGCACTGAGGCTCCTCAAATGCATGAAACAGTTCGTAATGAGAAATTCACAATTGACAAATCACAAGGCAAGGAGGGAAGCTGTAGCAGTGCACTGATCAAAAGCAAGGAAGGAGGCAAAGTCCAGTGGTCTATTTATCCCAATTTACTCCAACCACAAGGCACCAGGAATTATTCTCAAGCATCACATAATAACAATGAAAACTAGCTGATCTATTTAAGCAATAATAACAAAGAAAAAACAAAGAAAATTTTACAGCCCAGGAACAGGCCCTTCAGCCCTCCAAGCCTGAGCAGATCCAAATGTACTGTCTAAACCGGTCAGTCAATTCCTAAGCATTTGTATCCCATTGCTCCCCACCTACTCATGCATCCGTCCAAACACGTCTTAAATAAATCTACCGTGCCTGCCTCTACCATCTCTGCTGGCAACATGTTCCAAACGCCCACCACTCGCTGTGTAAAGTACTTGCCGTGTGTATCCCCCTTCAACTTTCCACCTCTCACCTTGAAAGTATGACCTCTCGTTATTGAATCCTTCACCCTGGGAAAAAGCTTGCCTTTATCCACCCTACCTATACCCTTCATGATTTTGTAAACCTCAATCAGGTCCCCCTCAATCTCCTTTTGTCTAGTGAAAATAAACCTAACCTACTCAACCTCTTCATAGCTAGCACCTTCCATACCAGGCAACATCCTCGTAAATCTTCTCTGTACCGTCTCCAAAGCGTCCACATATTTTTGGTAATGTGGTGACCAGAACTGTACACAGTATTCCAAATGCGGCCGAACCAACGTCTCATACAATTTTAACATGACCAGCCAGCTCTTATACTCAATACCCAGTCAGATGAAGGCAACCACACCATATGCCTTCTTGACCACTCTATCCACCTGTGCAGCAACCTTCAGGGTACAATGGACCTGCACTCCCAGATCTCTCTGCCCATCAACTTTTCCCAAAGCTCTTCCATTCATTGTATAATTCGCTCTAGAATTAGACTTGCCGAAATGCATCACCTCACATTTGCCTGGATTGAAAGCCATCTGCCACTTTTCCTCCCAACTCTCCAGTCTATCTATATCTCCTGTATTCTGACAGTCTCTTATGCTTTCTTTGTGTCATCTGCAAACTTGTTGATCATACCAACAGTGCCCTCTTCCAGATCATTTATGTATATTACAAACAACAGTGGCCCCAATACTGACCCCTGTGGAACACCACTGGTCACCTTTCTCCATTTTGAGAAACTCCCTTCAACTACTACTGTCTCCTGTTGCTCAACCAGTTCTTTATACACCGAGCTTGAACACCCTGCACACCATGTGACTTCACTTTCTCCAATAGTCTACAATGGGGAACCTTATCAAAGGCCTTACTAAAGTCCATGTATATAACATCAACAGCCCTTCCTTCACCTAACAACTTGGTCACTTCCTCAAAGAACTCTATTAAGTTGGTAAGGCACAAAACCATGTTGCCTATCACTGATAAGCTCATTCTTTTCTAAATATAAATAGATCCTATCTCTCAGTACCCTCTCCAGCAACTTCCCACAACTTCCTCGAAGAGGAAAGCATATGGGCTAGGTCCCTGATCCAGGAATAATGTCTTATGATCTTTTATACCATCTGAAAAGGTAGACAAGACTGCAGTACATGAACATACAATCTTGCAACAAGAGCAGGCCGCTTGGCCCTTCAACTCTGCTCTGCCATTCAATAAAATTATGGCTGATTGGATTTTAACCTCAACCTCCAATAATTTTTCATCCCCTTAGAAATCAGGAATCTACCTACTAATGCCTTCAAAATATTTTTAGGTTCGATATCCACAAACGTTTGCATAAGAAATTTCCAACTCTCAATCCTCAGGTTAAAAAAATTTCTTGTCGCAAATGGGCACGCTCCAATTTTTAAACTTCAATTCTTAGTTCAAGGTTCCCCCTCAAGAGGAAACATCCTTCAAGCATCCATCTGGTTAAGTATCCTTTGGCTCCTGTGTTGCAATTAAATCATCTCAGACTCTTCCAAACTTTGGGACAGACAGGATTAGCCTTTCCTCATAAGGCAATCTGACCATCCCATGTCTTAGTTTAGTAAACTTTCTTTGAACTGCTTCCAGTGCATTCACATTCTTCCAAAAGTATGGAGACCAGTACTGCATAAGTATGGTGATAATGTCACCAGACTAATAAGATACCTGGGTTAACACCCGGGATGATATGTTCAAATCCGATTACAGCTGGTGAACTAATACTGACCTTAATACAGCCTTGGTCCAAGCATGGAAGAAAAAGGCTGAACTCCAAAAGAGCCACCTGGGTTTACGACCCAAGTGTTCCAGAGGGAGGATCACTACCACTACACAAGAGCCTTCAGTTCTTCAGAGTAGATATTCTGTAACCAACTTCAGTAGACTTGTTAGTAGACACCAGCAAAAAAGTAGCACTTAAACCCAGGTCGCCTGGCCCAGCAGGAGGAACATAAGCACTGCACCTCAAGACCTCTCATTTCCAAAAGGTAACAGTTTTCTTATTAGCCTGTTCAAAGATGTTATGATACAGTTCTGCAACAGGTGGGACTTCTATCAAGGCCTCCTTGCTCAGAGATAGGGACACTAATATTGTACCACAAAAGGCCCTGCTTCTCAGGGTAATCAACCTGCTCAGACATGCTATGGCATCTCCAGGACAGGAACTTGAACCTGGCTTCCTGTGCCAGAGATAAGGACATGACCAGTGAGTCACAAGACCCCTTGTTTCTCTGGGTAATATCCAAGGCTTAACCACTTTGACCTACTCCAATGCTCTTCCTTCAATCAGAAGGTCAGAAGAGGGAATGTTCGCTGATGATTGCATGATATTCAGCACCATTGAAAAATCCAAATACTCAAACAGTAAGTGCTCATAAGCATCAAGATTTGGGCAATATACACACTTGGGCTGATAAGTGGCAAACAATATGTATGGCACACAAGTGTCAATGGCCATTTCCAACAAGAGAGGTTCTAACCATTATCCCTTGATCTAGATTAGATTACATTACATTACACTACAGTGTGGAAACAGGACCTTCGGCCCAACAAGTCCACACCGACCCACCGAAGCGCAACCCACCCATACCCCTACATTTACCCATTACCTAACACTATGGACAATTTAACATGGTCAATTCACCTGACCTGCACATCTTGGAACTGTGGGAGGAAACCGGAGCACCCGGAGGAAACCCACGCAGACACGGGGAGAATGTGCAAACTCCACACAGTCAGTCGCCTGAGGCGGGAATTGAACCCGGGTCTCAGGCGCTGTGAGGCAGCAGTGCTAACCACTGTGCCACCGTGCCACCCACACACAACAACAGTATCACAGTGGAATCTAATCAAGATCCTGGAGGTTTGCCAATGACTAGAGATTGAACAACATCAGCTATATTAATTATATAAGATGAGATCAGAGGCTGGAATTTCAGTAGAAAACATCTTCTACATCCTCAATGTGTCGCTACCTTCAAGGTACAAGTCAGTAGTGTTGGAATTCTCTCCACTTGCTAGGATACGTTCAACATAGCAACACTCAAGAAACTTAATATCCATGAGATAGCATCCTCTGACTGGCACCACATCCATCACCTCTGAATGTGATTCCCTCTATCACTGCAAGCAGTGGCAGTGAGGCACATCATCTATAACAGGCACTGCAGCAACTCATCCAGACTCCTTCCAACTCCATGTCCTCGACCACCTGGAAAGACAAGGGCAGCAAATGCATGGTACTCCACCAATGCAAGTTCCTCCCCTAATTTATTACTGTACTGACATTCCTTCACTGTTGCTACATCAAAATCGTGGGAACTTCTTGTCTTAGAGTACAGTGCATGACCCTCCAATCCAGTGGTCAAGAAGACAGTTCACCAATACATTCAAGGCAGGACAACAAATGCTATCGTAGCTAGCAACATCTCCCGATGAATAAAGATGAAAACTTATGATGTGCCAAACAATACATTAAAGGTGTTTTAAAAAAAAAACTTGGAATTCAGCAAGGTCGGAGTATGTACAGTTCAATCAACCCTTTTACGCTCAACTTGTCATACATGCCCTTTTAAGGCAATATGAAGTAAATTTTCTAATTTGTTCATATGTCCTCATTGATTATCCAATGACCTTGGTTTAAAGTGACTGCTCCACTTGTGCTCAAGGGATAAGGCGTCAGTACAAATATAGCTTACGTATTTCAACAACCAATTACCTTCAGCAACTGGTTTATTTCAGTTGTGAAGGAGACGGTTTTCCTGAAAAATGCTATATGACAATCTGCATGACCACCTTCACAGCCCTCTTCATTTTACTGTTTTCTTTCCTCTACCACACCAAGAAAACAGCAGAAGTCTGATTTGTGTTATGTATTATATGCTGTATAGCTGTCATTAAACTTTTAAAGATTTATTCAAGGAGCCTCAAGCTGCTGTGTAAACCTGCCAAGCTGCAGAATGTTTGCACCCAGTCATAAACTGCTTTGAAAAAGCACTCTCAAATACAAGTGCAACAACAACTGGGAATGATCTACCAGACCAGGGGAAACGGGCACCAAGCTTAACCATTCTCATGTAACTTGAGGCCTACACCATATACCAGCTGTACTCAGGTTAATTACTTACAAGGCAACCCTTAATTTAGTGAGGATAAAGCACTTGGTTCTAACCAGTGATTAAATCTCAGGATAAAAGTAAGGAGCATTAACCTGGGCTTCCCTATACAGATGGAGAAAGTGAGGTCTGCAGATGATGGAGATCAGAGCTGAAAATGTGTTGCTGGAAAAGCGCAGCAGGTCAGGCAGCATCCAGGGAACAGGAGAATCGACGTTTCGGGCATAAGCCCTTCTTCCTGAAGAAGGGCTTATGCCCGAAACGTCGATTCTCCTGTTCCCTGGATGCTGCCTGACCTGCTGCGCTTTTGCAGCAACACATTTTCATTCCCTATACAGATGTCATCTAAAAGGCAAAATAGAGGGCAGACTTAAATGACAGATGTCACAGCATTGGACATGAGCAATGAGAATGAGAGAAAATAGTGCAAGACAAATGGGCATGGCATACTAATGGCAACTAATTTCTTGACAGTAGTAGTTTCCTTAATGAGCCACTCTAACCAAAAATGTACTGACTCAAATACATGAACTTTTCCATATCTAAAGCAATGGAGTACAATTCAGCAAGCCAAGCGGAATAATTCATTTTCAGTGATGCATTCATCGTAGGTCAAGAAGTTTTGGCTACCTCGTGCCATTATACATATTAAAAAGAGAATAATGGAATGGTTACACTAACGGACGGACAATCAGCCTGCTGTATCTGTGTCACATCTATGTCAGCAAAGTAGCACAAACTTCTCCGTTGTATTTGAGAGATTCTTTTAAAAGCCATTGTTGAATCTGCCCCCAACACATCTCCAGCAGTGGTTTCCAGGTGCTAACCAGTTACCACATGCAAAATCTTTCCATTTTGTCACCTCCGGTTCTTTGGCTGTTCACCTTAAAAGGTAACTGTTTCTCCCCAACTACTCTGTTCAAGCCCCTCATGATTTTCAGCACTACTATCAAACCTCAATTTGTCTGCAAAGAGAACAATGCCAAGTTCACCAAGTCAGCAACAAAACTCATGTGCTTGGAATCATTTGCTTAAATCTTTCCTGTACGTTTATTAATGACTTCAACTCCTTTCCAAAGTTCTACACTTGGGATCAATCTTTTAGAAAGGTACATCATATCTGCCTTGCTTTGTTGTTCTTTGCCTGTATTAATAAAGACAGGATATCTGATGCATGCGTTATTAAACCATTTCATCAAACTGGCCTGCACCTTCAGTGATTTGACAAGTGCATCTTCAGGTCCTGCTGTGTCGGTGCACATTTTATTTGGGGTCACCTCCCTGCATTCTTCTGCCAATAAATATCATTCACAGATCTCTGCACTAAATTTCAGGAGCCCAGTGCCTATCAATTTACTAAACCATGTTCTTTTGAAATCTAATATTAGCCTCGTCATTCACAATACTTGCAAGTTTTTGTTTTAAATATTCATAGAATTTGAAATTCTCATTCTCAAGTACAAACTAAGCACGCTCCTTCTTGGCCACAGAAATAAATTTAAAGGTGGAATCATGCTTGCCAGAGAGAGAGTTTTGTTTGGTTTGGGATGCCAATTACATGATTAACAAATGGTGCATTAAGTAACATGTAGAAATGCAAATAGGAAGTAACTTGGTTCAGACTACTTTTGCTTGAATGTTGATAGATTAGAATCCAAAGCAGTTGGAGTTTTCCAAAATGCAACAGTGCTTTTGTTCCATGTTTCCTTTGAGAGCTTATATATTTGCTTGTAAGAGAATTATTGGAAGACATGGTGGTTGAAAACAATGGGGTACATTATATGGGACATTAAAAGGTATGAGTATTGGGGTGAGTTGGATTAAACCAGATTAGATGTTAACAGCCATGGGCTAATTGAGAGAGGAGGATTAAGCAGGCGGAAAACAGCAAAACTGTGTTGGGAACAAGAAATTAACACCAGGTGACACATATGGACAAATATGTTAGTACAGATCAGCCAAGGTAGTACTTATTCTTGATGCACACCACTACATTGCAAATTACACACCAGTCACAACATGACCCATTCATTTTACCAGCTGTGTAACTAACACAAGTCTCAAAGCCACAAACAATCGCTACTTCAAAACTATAGGTTACATTTAGTAAAGTGTAACTGAAGCTCAAATTATTTTTAAAATTGTCTTTTCAACAAAAGGCAGTCATTTCTGTGCTCAGAGGCCTCTTCATATCTGAACTGTTCAGTTATAGCTTCTCAGTTCAATGTTTTCTTGCAACATACAGTAATAACAACTATTTCAGATCTAAGGGCAGCTGAATTCTGGCTTCATGTTAATCATTTAGTGGTTTTGAATGGCAGCTATCCCATCCACCAGCACCAGGGGGTGAGGAGAACATAGACTATACCTTATAAACTTGTGCATCAGTGAAGGGGGCACACCACATTTATACTCCAAGTCGAAGTATTAATGGTACTATCTAGTTCCTCAGTTGTGCGCTTCATAAATGGATACATTAAAGAGAAATATAAATCATCCAGACGCCTGGGAATGTGCTCAGTTAGATTATTATGGAACACAGGCTGCTACAAATCAGGCTGACAATCAGTCTGAAAAATCATTTCTACAGCTTTGTGCCTTCCATGGTTAGTATATTTTAAAATTATTTGAAACTTAAATTTTTTTCACACTCATTAATATTGTGTTTGTCATGCAACAAAGACTGCATCATAACTTCAAGGCTGCTATGCAGCCACATGCAAACATACACAGCCTTGTAGAAACACTGGCAAGGAGCAAAATTCAGAAACTGGCAACTCTGTATTAACAAGCTTAGGATGAGCTGAAAACCATGTTGAGCATTGATGCCACAGAAACAGAATGGGATAATTTCTAACTACCTAACATATTTGCTGACGTTTATCTCCAATGAAAATTTGGAACTTGCAATGCAAAATGCCTAAGTAGCATTTCAGAGACAAGCCTACCAGTCCACTCAAAGAACAAGTTCAGTTGCAATACAACCTGACAGAATTTAGGGGACCTGAAAAGGTCAACAAGCTAATCTTGGATTAAACAGGTTGAGGTATTATGAAGCCCATCTAGACAGATAGCCAGAGCCACAAGAACAAAGTGGTTTTGTTCCGTAAATGAACATCAACCAGTAAAAAGCTTTGAACCATCATCGGCCCCCTCCCTTCATCTGGAGGGCCTACAGAACAGGCTGACAGCACTTCTGCTCTTAAAAGTCCACAAGCAATGCTGCAAAGATACTGATCTGACAGATCCAACCCCAATTGCTAGAAATTTCGCCCACAACTGTAAATCCAAAAGGTTATGGAAAATCAGAGGTGTGCAACTTCAAACATTAAGTAACCGGCTCGCCTCTCAAACGGGTTAAATGCACATCTCTTAACTCAACTGTTTTTAAAGCCAGAAGGTGGAAAGATTTTCATGAGTTAGGGATAGACTATCAGACTCAAGTTACAACAACTTCTCTTCTCTTCCCCTATTTAGGTGATCCTCCAGCACATCTGCCTGATAACGTTTCCACTATTTGTCATTCATGGCAGATTTCATGTGACATTTTGATTTTTCTTAACTTGTCTCTCTCTTCAGATACTGAGCAACTTGTGCTTTCAGCTTTAATGTTGTTCATCCACATTGGTGTTAACAACATTGAGCAAATTTCATGGCCGAGAATAAAGACAGTGCAGAACCAGGAAGCGTCATTTAATTAGTTCTTCCAAAACACCATTAATGACTCAGTACCACAGACTCTCACCACAACTTGGTTTTGGCTGAGACATTGGACTAAAATCATTCAGGTCCACGTACAAATATCCCTTGCAAGGGCAGGGAGTTCTTGTGTCCTAGCCAAGATGAATTCCCAAGGCTGCATGACTAGGAACCAAATTAGCTGGATACTTGCCTCATCACCATTTGTCAAAATTGCTGTGTACAAGTTTACAGCTGTATTTACTGACATATGACTACATTTCAAGTACTTGATTGGCTGCAAAGAAATTTGCAAAACTGAGGCTGAGAGGTATTATCTATGCTAGTCTTTATTTTCTTTTACCCAGAAGACAAATGATTGAAGATGAAACTCGTGATTTTTATGCCAAAAGTCAATAAATTATGTAACATTGAGTTCTATTATACAACCTTGACATTTGAAGAATACATATTCTTAACACTAGATTTTAGGGTAGAACTTGTCAAATTTTTCACAAGGCTGCTTATTTTGTCTGAAAAAGTGCTCCCATCAATATCTCTAAGTATGATAGATTTTGGTAGAAACAATTCAGCTCACCACTAATATGCTGAGTTGCTGCAGATCATTCATCACCCACAAAGGCAATGAAAGTACTTCTTACTGGAGAATTACCACATAGTACTGCCCACTCATAAGATATCAATAGAGTTTGTCAAGAGGAGGAAAGGAGGAACTGCAATCCTGTGGTGCCTAACATAGATGGCAGTTGAAGAGGCTATTACAATTAAACAAAGTTCTGTTTTTATTTTTAAAAGATCACGTTATTGAATATAAAAGGTCAATGCGATGTTGAATTTATACAAAATGTTGGTTTGTTTGTTAGTTGGTTAACCTGGTTGGATTTATTGTGACAAACCTCCATAACCATTTTATATTGAGGTGCGATTTAAACCCAGACCTCTGGCCAGAGGTAGCGATGCTATTCCTTCATCACCAGCCTTACAACCTACTGGCTGCCAATAACTGTGGACGAACCATTATTATAACATTGAAGCCACAGAAAAGGGAACAAAATTATACCAGAACACTGGTGAAGGATAGATTCCTTGATTTTAGAAAGCCGAAAACGTTGCAGGGAATTTCAACACAAATTGTGTTTAAGGATGTAAAATAGTTCTCAAAACCATGAAAGTATATTAAATGAAGGAAGTTGGTGCTAGTTGGTGAATTAATGCAAGGGATCACAGCCTCAAAACACAAGACAAGAGGAATATTAGAAAACTGAATGTTAACATGGAATACTTGACAACTGCTGGACCAGAAATAACGTGTCAGGAAATTGTTAAGTATTTGGAAAATGAAACTGTGTAAAGGAATATATAGGAAGACAATTTATTGTTATGACAGAGAATATATAAGAGCTTCACAAACCAGGATTGGCCCAGAGCTCAGCAAAAGCTCTAGATACCGAGACGAGGCTGCAGCTTTAACAAGATTATGTTGCCCTTGGTTTTGTTTGAGAGGGATTATAAAGTCAAGAGTTCAGAAATGTCTATCTACCTGAAGAAGCTTTTAAGTTTTAAAAAAGACACGTTCAATGAAAGGGGAGCGGCCAGTTCTTCCAGCTCAGCTTTTCTCTGGTTTGTTTTGGTTTTAGCAGCCTGGCTGTTCAGAGCTGCTGGTCTGTTGTTAGCTGGGAATCCAAACAAATAGCTACATGGAAGAACGTGTTCCATGTTGAATATCTCTGTCATCTCTCTGCCCTTTAAGACCCTGTGTTCCATTTTACCTTTTTTGCTTCGGGGTATTTACGGGGGGTGTGATGTTGCAAGTATTTGGAACGGCATCATTAAGTTACGATAGTGTCATTTGGGTTTCAAATAGTTGTTATTCTAAATTCGGTTTTCTTTTGTTCATGTATAAATATATTCTGTTTTGTCTAAACTGAGTGGTTGGGCTAGATGCATCACTCTTGGAATATCCGCTTATACCTGCTTAAAACAAGTAGAAAAGTTAGGGTCTGGGCTACCTTCTTGAAATGTTTTGAGGGGCTCTGGCCTGCTCCATAACAATGGAGTAAATGTCTGTCCCATAAATTATGGAGATGGAAGGAGGAAGAAAAATGGGGAGCTTCCAGTCAATTCACACCTGTCATTTCCACAAATCTACATTTTGACATTAGCAGAGTGTACATGGGAAAAATGGTAAAAACTGACTGGAAAAAGAAATAAGGTCAAAGGATTAACAAATGCATTTCCAGCCAAGTTGTCGAGGTTTCCACAGCTCATGTACCATTGTTGATGAATGAGACAAAGTTAAACCAGCCATATACCTGTGTGAGGCAGTAGATACACTGAGCCTGAAACTCTGAATATACAGTGCTGGAGATGTGAACTTGCAACAACATGTGGGGGGGGGGGGCGAGCTAGCGAGGAGGGGGGGGGCGAAGCGAGCGAGGGGGGGGGGGCGAGCGAGCGAGGGGGGGGGGCGAGCGAGGGGGGGGGGGGGGGGCGAGCGAGGGGGGGGGGGCGAGCGAGGGGGGGGGGGGCGAGCGAGGGGGGGGGGGCGCGAGCGAGGGGGGGGGGCGAGCGAGGGGGGGGGGGGGGGCGAGCGAGGGGGGGGGGCGAGCGAGGGGGGGGGCGAGCGAGGGGGGGGGGGGCGAGCGAGGGGGGGGGGGCGAGCGAGGGGGGGGGGGCGAGCGAGGGGGGGGGGGGCGAGCGAGGGGGGGGGCGGCGAGCGAGGGGGGGGGGCGGCGAGCGAGGGGGGGGGGCGCGAGCGAGGGGGGGGGGGCGAGCGAGGGGGGGGGGCGAGCGAGGGGGGGGGGGGGCGAGCGAGGGGGGGGGGGCGCGAGCGAGGGGGGGGGCGAGCGAGGGGGGGGGGGCGAGCGAGGGGGGGGGGGCGAGCGAGGGGGAGAGCGAGTCAGCATTTACGGTACATATGTTGGACAAGAGTCCAATTGATTTTGAAAGATTAACCACTTTTTCTCTCTCAATGGATGCTGCCAGAGCTGCTGAGTTTCTCTCACAATTTGTTTTATGCCACATTTTAATTCTAATGCTCACTTAAGTGTTGACATCCAGCTCTCCACTTCTCAGCATTGCAGAAGTTACTCCATGTACTGAGAAAATAGGGATTCTACATGTATGAACTACCCTTTTGAGAGCTGTTCACTATGTTCAAACAATGCAGTCTATGGAGGCTGCAGTGTAGAAATGCAGCACGTCATTGTGATATAATTTAGAATCTAAGTCTGAACGATGATTTGAAGTCTGGACCTCAGACATGTATTTCAATTTACATTCACAAATGACTAGAAGCATCACAGTAGCACCACTAGAGGCTGAGACAACGAAGTCCTGAAAGGTATCCCTGCTGAACTGGGTTATGGCAGGGAGTGAATGAATAAAAGGAAAAAAATCTTCTTGACCTCATCCTCAACCAACTACCCATCACCAACACATCTGTTCATGACAGCATTGATAAGGGTGACCACTCAGCAAGGTCTGACTTTTACTTTGATGATATATTCCATCATGTTGCAAGATACCAATTGTTAAATGGGGCCTTTTTATTCAACCACAATCTGTAATCCAATTGCCAAGCATAACATCATACATCATGACCATCAAGCCAGGTTTTTAACACTGGTTTGAATAACAGTGCAAGAGGACATGCTCGGAGCAACACCAGAGAAAGGTGAGGTGGCAACCTTGTGAAGCTACACTCAGGACTATTTGCAAGCCAAACAGCAGAAACAGCATGAAGCGATACCACAACCAACGAATGAGATCTAAGCCCTGCAGTCCTGTCACTTTCAGACGTTAATGGTGGTGGAGAAATAATTGACCTGAGGTGGAGGCTCCACAAAACTCCATCCTCAAATGATGGGATGCACAGCATATTATACAAAAAGGAAAGACTGAAAGATTTGCCTCCACCTGAAGTCCCAAGTATCATAGATGGTATGCTTCAGCCAATTTTATTCACTCCATGTGACATCAAGAAACAGCTGAACGAACAGAATAATAGCAATGCTGTGGGCTCTGACAACATTTCATCATTAATATTGAGGATTTATCCAGAACTAGCCACACACACAGCCAAGTTATTCTAGGGCAACTGCAACATCTGTCTTCCATCTACCCAAAATCTGGAAAATTATATCCTATTCACAAAAAGAGCAGTCCAACCTACGCAAATATTACTGCAGCATATTTTAAATCAGCAAAGTGATGGAGAGGCTTGCTCACAAATAAAACTTCACCAAAATAAAGTCTGATCCTGGTAGAATAATCACCCCCTTGACGTCACTACAGACTTAGACAAAAAAAGTCAAGAGAGGAGCCAAGTGACTGCCATCAACATTAAGGCAGCATCAAGGAATCTGAGCAAAATTACAAGGTCAAGGACAACAGATACATGGGAACACCACCATAGACAAATCCTCCAAGTTAAACACCATCCTGACTTGGAAATACAATTGCCATTCCTTCAATGCCTGTACATCAAAACCCTTGAATTCCACTATAACTGTACTTGGGGTGTACTTGTACCATGGAATGCAGCAATTTAAGTAAACAGCTAACCACCACTTTTTAAGGCAATTAGGGATGGGCAATAAATACTGATCTATCAGCAACACACACACCCTAACAAAGTAGTTAGCAACAGAGTAATCCTTACAAAAACAGACACACACATCACCAAGTATCCAATTTGCTAATGGAGAGCTTTGTCATTTAGCAGTGATCTACAATTTCACAGTTTTAGATGGCGCACACTGGGACTATTCAATATTCTAATCATGATATCTTGCACGATACCAGTCGTTTCCCTAATGAGGTTTACAACACTTGCTTGTCTCATAATTCAGTGCAGAAGTACAGTTCTGACTGTGATAATCTTCTTCAACCATCTGCACTTTACCTAAAACCGAACACCAACTGTGAAAACTTTACTACCAAGGGGCCTTCAGCTCAATTTCAATTACACAAGTGTCCTTCAAAATTGAAATTAAAATTAAATTCCACCTCCAAGTGCTTAAAACGAAACTAATTTTCTTTTGAGCTTAACATTTGCACCCAATTTGCTTCACATCTCTAACCAGTTCTTAAATGTAATCAAATGTATAGAAATGGTTTGTTTCTATGCTGTACACCTTTTTTAGATTACTTACAGTCAGAAACAGGCCTTTCGGCCCAACAAGTCCGCACCACCCCGCCAAAGCGCAACCCACCCATACCCCTACATTTACCCCTTACCTAACACTACAGGCAATTTAGCATGGCCAATTCACCTGACTTGCACATCTTTGGACTGTGGGAGGAAACCGGAAACCCATGCAGACACGGGGAGAATGTGCAAACTCCACACAGTCAGTCTCCTGAGGCGGGAATTGAACCCGGGTCTCTGGCCCTGTGAGGCAGCAGTGCTAACCACTGTGCCACCGTGCCGCCCACTGACTTTAAGATTTACAAACTGTTAAGACAGCATATGGTACATTGGTCTTGAGAAGAGCAGTTACTTATATAATCTTAATGACTTGTTAGAACCACACCTGGCATCGAGTGCGCAGTTTTGGTTTCCTTACCAAAAGGAAGACACGTTTTCCAGGAGACAGAATGCAAGAAAGGTTCACCAAATCAGTTCCTGGGATGGAGGGATTGCCCAAAGATAGATTAAACACACTGTGTCTATATTCTCTGGAGTTCAGAAGGAGGAGTTACTTCATTCAAAGAGGAAAAAGAGGTCTTATAGGAATTGACAGGGTAGGTATGTATGCATGCGGGGGGGCGGGGGGGAATGAATTCAGAGACAACACAAACTGGGAATTCTAGGCATTGCATTTCCTGTCCAGTGCTTGCATAAGAACATCTCAACTGGAGATGAACTTGAATAGAAGGCAATTTGTCCAATCATTGCGTTCCTCATGAGTAACTGACACATACAAGGAAGAAAATTCACAGAGTTTGAGTAGAGTCAAAATTAATAATCCTGGACTAACAGCTGAGCCAAATGAAAATTGCAGAGGCCAAATTGATCACAGTTATATGTATAGCTCTAAGAATGGTGTGGGAGATAGGGATTTTGATTAACTGGGCACTGATTACTGGGAAAGAGGAAGGGGATCCAATGGACAGTTTACACTTATATCAAGCAATGTACTGACAAATCAAATATCTTGGGCTGCAAACAGTACTTTAAACTGGAGGGGGGGGGGGGGGGGGGGGGAGAGAAAAAAAAGACGGTAGATGAGAGGACATGCATAAAATGTTGAGAAAAATCAAGCCACAGTGCAGAGTAGCCAACTGGCTGAAGAAAAGCAGAATGTTACAGCAAGGAACAGGGATTTCAACATTAATAGTGAAGTGAATAAGATCAAAGCAAGGTATAAAGATATAATGTTAAGGTGCGTTATTTAAATGCACGAAGTAGCCCTATCAAGATGGACAAAGCAATAGGGATAAATGGATCTGATTTAATCACCATTGGAGAGGTATAGTTACAACATGATCAAGGTTTGAAAGTATTCTAGCATACACATCTTTTCAAAGAGAAAAGAATAGAAAAGACCAGGGTGATAGAACTGGTAATAAAGCATATTATGATGGACATAAGGAAACCTCTTCACTCAGAAAAACCAGTCAGCAGAATCAGTATAATTAAAGGTTAAAAACAACAAGGGACAAAAAAAACGCAAGTTGGTGTGATTTTTAGGCCTAGCTGCATTATCAGATTATTCACCAGGAAATTGAAGCATGTACCAAAGAAAAATGTAGTTATTGCACTGCACTTTAATCTTCATAGAATGGATCAAACAAATAAAATAATTCAAAGGACAAATTCAGTGTTCAACACAACTTCCTAGAACAATGCAACAGGGAAGCTGTTAATTGGATCCGGTCTTAAATTAATAATACAGGATTAACTAGTAATCGCCCAGTAAGGGATGCTTTATGAAAGAATGATCATATTAAAATTTGCATCAAGTTCATACGGATGTTGTAGACAATGTTGATGACAGCCTAAAATTTTAACAGAATACAGATAGATTAGGCTAATGCGTAAAGTTGCAGCAGATGGATTTTAACTTTTATTCACACAAAATAAAAAGGGTACATCAGGGTGCTTTGTTTTTTTAGAAGACAAAGTTAAATACCGTGGATGTCTAACCAGATTTGGGGGTGATCAGGTGCACAGTTTTTCAGAATGCCACAATCAGATGCAGAAAATAGTCAATATGACTAACGGAACGCTAGCCGACATATCTTAAAGGCTGGAATAAAGGGTTCAGATTGTATTCTGAAATTTTAGGATGGAGACGTGATGGTGCAGTTCTATAAAATGCTAGTTAGACCTTTCTTACAGTACTGAAAGCAGATTGGGGCATCATATCTTAGCAAGGATGTTTTGGCCTCAGACAGTGTTCAACATAGAGTTACAACTCCCTGGACTTCAGGGGTCAAGTTTGAGGAGGGATTAGATAAATTAGGCTTTTATGCTCTAGAATTTAGAAGGTTAATAAGTGATCTAATCAAGATCTTCAGGATATTAATAGAAATAAAAGTAGACTATTTCCACTAGTTGAAGATTCCAGAATTAAGGCCAGGTCATTCAGGAGGGAGATTAGAAAGCACTTCCACATGCAAAGAGTAGTGGATGTTTGGAATGTTCTTCTTCAAACAGCAATTGATGTTAATTCAACTGTTAAGTTGAAATCCGAAATGGACACGCTTTTATTAAGAGGATCAAGGGACAGGAGAACAGAAATTGCTGCAGAGACTCAGCACGTCTTGCAACATCCATGAAGAGAAAATACAGTTAATATTTCAAGTCCAGTGACCCTTCAAGGGATATGGGCTCAAGGCAGGCACATAGAGTTAGACCACAGATCAACCATGGCGTGATTGAATGGCAAAGCAGGCAAGGGGCTGAATGGCCTACTCCTGTTCCAATGTGTCTCCAGTTCAGAAACACACAGTCAAATACATAGCAACGAAGATTGAAATAAAATCAAAACACTGCTGATGCTGTTTAGAGAGTCATGTCAGACTCTAAATGTTAACTGTTTCTCTTCAACAGGCTTGTTGAGTTCCTACAATATTTTCTGGTTTTATTACATAGGTATGAAGTGGAGATACATATGAATGAAAAATTAAGGTGGATTAGGAAATTAGGTGAAAAAAGGATAGTAGATAAGCTATGGTAAGAAAAGCAATATTTTCTAATTCTCATTTGATATTTAATTGAGAAATTAAAACTTTAATGGAAAAGTTTATTAGGCTGAATAATAAAAAAAAAGGTTTATTACACTGCCAAGAGTGCAACCCAAGGATTGGAGAAATCTGCAAAGGTTATTAAAACTAGGGGTGGGAACATTGCCTGCATAAACTAGCAATAAACGTAAAAGATTCAAATACACTTTACAAGTTGGCAAACAATGGGCCTTTAAAGGTAAAAGGTGGAAAACAGAAGAAATGTTAAATGAATCCCAACAAAAACAAAAATAGAGCTATGCATTGACTATAGCTTTATTACTCTGCACAGTTCTATGGCATGACCCAACTATTAAAATCATATAAAATCAAAGGATGCAGTGATAATTTGTTAACCATGAGAGAATCCAAGAGCGCTTTGGCTTTCTTCACCAAAGACTGCCTAAAAACTTATGCTCTCAAGGAATTGTAGATTCGATTGTGTAGCTTGTTACACTATATGTTTAAATTGTTACATTGTGGTTTTATTCTTAACTTATTCATTCTCTACACTTGCCAATTCATCTGTGTTTCAAATTCCTTTAGTTTTCTCCTTCATGGTTTGCCTCACTACACTTGTTTGCTGTTTATTTCAACATTATGCTCCCAATTATTTACAAGAAGAAATAAGTCTACACGAATTCCCTTGAACCTCTTACTATCATCTTGTACTTTTTCATGAAGCAACCTGCTTTTCAAAATGATATTTACTCAAGTCAAACTCCCAGGTTTTTCCATGAGCCGGTTATTGAAGCCATTTCAAAAAACTTGTTGATTGCATTCTAATCACCATTCACCTCAAAAATTTTAGTTTGATCCAATATAAATGAAAGAAATCACAGCCAGCTGTCCTTAAGTGAAGTATTCCAAAGTGCTAACTAATTTCATTAGGAATTAGGAATTTCAAGGAAACTTTTCCACACCTGGTTTAAACCAACTGGTCTGTAATTTCCCAGTTTATCTTCATCTCCCTTTTTGAATCAAAATAGGGCCTCACCTACAACCTAATCCAGAAGCCACATACATCACATTTGAACATTGGAGTTACCAGCTAAACAAGAGCAATACAAGATATTCTAACCAATTCAAATTGTACAAGCTTGGTTGCAACAATAGTCAAAACAAAAATCTTTAGTGACTGCAGTATACATTCGACAGAATGAAGTGACGAAGAAGGATAACACAAACTAGGGTTGTTTTCTTGTAGTTTAGAAAGTTAACTGCTTTGATCTCGAGTTTAAGTTGTGAGGAAAACAGACAGGCAGATTGAAAGAAAGAAATACAGTTCCACTGGCTAGAAAATTTAGGATTAGGGAGGAGTGAAGTTTAACACTCCACAAAAAGGTTTTCAAATCAGATGGGCTGCTGGGCTGAGGAGTGTCAGATGTAAATTAATTTTGATAACTGAGAGGTGCTGCATGTTGGAAAGGCAAATCAGAGCAGGGTTTATACACTTAATAGTAGAGTCCTGGGGAATGTTACTGAACAAAGAGACCTTGAAGTACAGGTTCATAGTTCCTTGAAAGTAGAGTCTCAGGTAGGCAGGATAGTGAAGGCAGCATTGGGTATGCTTGCCTTTGTTAGTCAGTGCATTGAGTATATGAGTTAGGAGGTCATGTTGCAGCTGTGCAGGGTGTTGGTTAAGCCACTGTTGGAATATTGTGTACACTTCTGGTCTCCTTCCCATTGGAAGGATGCTTGTGGAACTTGAAAGGGTTCAGAAAAGATTTACAAGGATATTGCCAGGCTTGGAGGATTTGAGCTGTAAGAAGAGGCTGAATAGGCTGGGGCTGTTTTCCCTGGAGCTGTGGAGGCTCAGTAGGCACCTTAGAGAGGTTCATAAAGTCATAAGGGGCAGAGGCAGAGTGAATAGCTAAGGTCTTTGCCCCAGGGTGAGGGAGCCCAGAACTAGGAGGTATAGGCTTAAGCAAGGGGGAACGATTTAAAAAGGGACCACAGGGGCAACCTTTTCATGTAGAGAATGGTGCGTGTTTGTAATGAGCTTCCAGAAGAAGCAGTGGAGGCTGGTACAATTACAATATTCAAAAGGCATCTGGATGGGTATATGAATACGAAGGGTTGAGGGGTATATGGGCCAAATCCTCACCAATAGGTCTAGATTTATTTAGGATATCTGGAAGCATGGACAAGTTAGGCCAAAGGTTCTGTTGCCATGCTGTACAGCTCTCTATGTCACTTAGAGGCAAGGACAAGTTAATCAAAGTAGGTGGTTCAAAAGCTATATGCAGACAAATCCCTTAATGTAGCATATGACAGCTAGAAGCATAAACCATTGGCTTTGTCATTTTAATATCACTAATACCCAACTTGATTTCAATCAGAGAATACATCTAAAATTTCACAATCAAACTCATTCATAGGAGAGCAGCACTTCAGACTAAGATATTCCGGTGTGGACATTTAGGAAAAGTATAACATTCCATATGGAGATTGCTGGATTTCATACTTGGACACAATCATACTTTCAAGCAGCTTTCTGAAAAATTACTGTAGGAGTTATATTTGTATAAACCCACATGTTGAAGTGCTCTGACCTCCTAAACATGAATAGGTTTGCTGTTTGCAGAGCAAGCCCTGTGGATGCGTACTCACGTACAATCAGCTATATTAAGCACTATACCATTGGGGCCTGTAGAACAACTGAAGGCTCCAAACTCAATTCACCCCAATACCTTTTGCTTCTTTTCAAAGATCTTAATATCTCTTTGAGGAAGCTTTCCATCAGATGGAAACACATGTGAACACCAAATTGTTTTGGCAACATTCCTACACAGTGGCACAGCACCTTTTACTATTTTAAAGATCATACATAAATCATTAGGATAGCGGTTATCTTACTTAGCTTGCAAATGCCCACTATAACAGTTGTGAAATTTAAATTCAGTTAATGAAATAACTCAGATTAAAAGCTTGCAAAATTAAGTGACTAATTCCAGATGATCATAAATAGCAGGATTCGCTCAAAGCCAGTATTTATTACTTGTCCTTGAGAATGTGTTGATGAACTATTGTCTTGCTAACAGCCTTGCTGGACCATTCTGGAGGACAAGTGGAATTATTCATGTCACCAGTCCAGCAGTGACCCATGGACCATAGTCAAAACAGCAGATTCCATCCTAAAAGATTATTGCAACAGATTGCCAGAGAGGAGAATGTCGTGGGTTAAGCTAATTCACAAAAGAACGTTATTGAAAGTTAATGAGGGAGGACAGGTTGCCTTAACTTGGGTTTCTGTTCCCTTCATATTGAATGTGTGAAGGGTGATCTAGTTAAGTCATTAAATTATAAAAGGCAGATGCAGTAAAACTCTCCACTGCTCTCCTGCCACATGGCTGTCCCTTTCTAATTCCCAATTGTGGTTTCCTGATTCCCAGCATTTCACTAATGCCCCTCTCACTGATCAGCTTTCTGCCACTCACCTACTGTCAGCTGCAATTCAAATGTTTTCAGCTTTAAGCCTATGGTTTCACCGTTGGGTTTAAAGAGTTCAAGTGACAAAAGGCTCAGGATGAAATTGGAGTGATCACTTCTTAGATTTGAAAGTTGCTGCCAGTGTTGTAGTTTGCTCACTCACCAGAAAAATCCTGTAGGCATCGATGCGTCTAACTGATCCCCAGCATGGGTCTGTATCATTGTGCTTTACTTTGCTGTCGGCGCTGCATGACTGATTCCCACTATGGGAAAAGGAAAAGTGAATTTTTGTCCCATCATTAGCATAAAATATAGTTTGAGGCCAAAAACAGATTCAGCTTTGTCAAAACCACTTTGTTTTTATCCAAAACACAGGAGAAACATTCGAAAACAATATTATCCACATGAGTTATGAAACAGGCCCATCTGCCTCAAAATTTATACTCAAGGTCACCGATAGCATCACATTTCATTCTCTCGACAAAGCATTTTAATCAGACTGTCAAATCTTTTATACAATGCAACTATTATTGATTTAATTACAAATGAATCAGTTTAAAATGGCAGCAAACAGAGCTTGTATGCCTTGCAACCATATTTCATTTGTCCTTATTATTGCAATGATATGTAGGTTCAATTCCCATGCTGGCTGAGGTTACCATGAAGGACTCTGCTTCTCAATCTCTGCTCTCAGTGGAGAGAAGATAGACCTCAAGTTAAACAACCACGAGTCATTTGTCTAACGAGTGCACAGCCCTTAGGTCTGGCAGGATTGATCTTATTCATGATTCATCTAAAGAGAAGCAAAAATTGATTTTTTTTCCTCGGTCCTAATTACAGAGTTTAAGGACAGAAACTAGGTGAGACAACATGCTGGCACTCACACGACAATGGTAATCTAACTAACAACCAAAAGAACTGTGTATGCTTTAAATGAGAAATAAAAAACAGAAGTTGGTGGAAAAGCTCAACAGGTTTTGTAGCATCTGTGAAGAGAAACCAAAGTTAATGTTTCTGGTCCAATGACCCTTCGTCAGGCTCTTCCTTCACTCTGTCAACAAAACACAGAATCAAAGAAACAAGAACCAAATCAGACACTTGCAACTCAAACCTAGCTGGAAGTGAGAAACTGAGGGATGGCTGTTCATTTCGGAGCCTTTTCTTTATTCAGTTAGTGTTGATCCGCATTTTAACCCCATCCTTATTAACCATGCCCATCAAAAAATCAAATTTTTGTATTTTCATTCAACTCCAACATCAACAGCTTTTAGGTGATGTCCCTAAGTCCCACTATCTTTGCCTAACAACGTGCCCATGTGGGATAGACAATGATTCATTGTGATGAAAGCAAATGAGAATGTGTCTATGTTTTGAATGTTTTACATCAAGGTGAAACATTAAAAGCAAGTCATAACTGCACTGATGAACACCAATGGCATGATATTACACTTGAAGACAGGGTATATAGCAATGCTTCCCCTCAGTAGTTCTCCAAGAAATAGAAGATATAAGGAGTAGGCCATTTGACCCTTAAGCCTGCTCCACCAATCTAGTGTGCGTCCATCAAGCTCAGTACCGTGATCCCTCCCTCTTCCATGTCCCTTTAAACCAGAAAAAACATATCTATCTCCTGTCCTGAAAACCCAATGTTTTGGCCTCAACCACTGCAGCAGTGAATTAAAAAAGGCTCAGCACTCTCTGGTTGAAGAAAATTCTCCTGATCTGTCCTAAAACTTTTTTCCTTATTGTTGAATTATGACAAATAGGTCTGGAATCATCCACCATTGGGAACATCCTTCCTGCATTTAACCCGGTCGAGTCCTGTAGCATTTTATGCTTTTCTAAGAGATCCCCTCCATTCTTCTAAACTCCAGTGAATATAATCCTGAATCAACTAAACTGCTCTTTATATATCAGTCTCACCATCTCTGGACTGAAACTTGTAATTCTTTGCAGCACTCCCTCAGATAAGGAGACCAAAACTGCACATAATATTCCAAGAATGGCCTAAAGTTCTTTATAATTACAAAAAACTTCCTTGCTCCAACACTCAAAACCACTCAATGAAGACCAACATTCATTTGCCTTCTCGACTACTTGTTGCACCTGCTTACCTTAGGTTACTGGTGCACAAGAACACCCAGATCTTGTTGAATATTCCCCCCTCTCAACTTTTTACCAAATAAAAATCTGTCTTCCTACTTTTACTACCAAAGTGGATAACATTGTATCCACATTCCACTGCATCAGCAATGTATTTGCCCACTCACTCAGCCTGTCCAAATGACACTACAACACATGCCCTCCTCACAGTTCATCCACCCAGCTTTGTGTCATCTGCAAATTTTGAGCTATTACACTTAATTCTCAAGTACATTTCTGTACAGTGCGAATAGGTGTCCTATCAGGAATCACTCTGGTGCCCCAGTAGTAACTGTCTGCCATTCAAAAAAGATCCATGAATTCCTACACTTTGTTTCCAGTCTGCTAACAAATGCTCTACCCATCTCAAATACACCATGCCCAACCCCATGAACTTTAATTTTACAAGAAAAGGCTTTTGCGCCAGCCTGATTTCAGTGTGGTAGCACAATTTCCTCTGAAGGATGGAGGACTCTGGGAAGAGGATAACTTGATCACTGCATCCTAGAAGGAAGCTTTCATTTGTCCAAGTTATCAAAGAAAAAAGGTGAAACGTTCCCTTAAGGGCGTAAATCATTTTCAAAACTCTCATTTGGATGATACACTTCTGCAAATTCTAAGTTTCAATTTTGAAATGAAACCTAACTCTGACCTCAAGATGTAAACTATGGGAATATCTCAAGTGCTTTCCATTATTTCAAACCCGATGCGTTGAAAGGGAACACAAATATTGATAATTGGTATCAAATGATATTGCATCTAAATACCTAAAACAAAGAATCATTTGTTAAACTGAATCTAACTTCGGGGGATCAAAGATGGCGGCGATCTGAGAAGATCACACTGCAGAGCTTCGCATCGCAGCAGGAGCAGGACGGTCCTTTAACCCGTCCAACCCAGGTCATCAGGATTTCTTGGGGTGTTGGAAAGATTGTGGAGCCCCAAGAAACATTTAAAAATTGACTTACCTGTATTTTCAGCTGTCCAGAAATGCCTAAAAATGGAAGAGGTGCATCAGAGGCCAGGTCTGCAGCTCAGCTTGCAGCAGCCTCGGAGCAGTTTACTCTCCAGGACCTGGTGAACCAGCTCTCGAAATCTCGCAAGATGCTGGGGAAACAGATTGAAGAGAAACTGGCTCCAGTCTCTCTCATGCTGCAGAAGCATGAGCAGCAGCTGGGAAATCTGGAGAAGAGGACGGATGAGGTGGAGCACAGGGTCACAGTGGTGAAAGCTGATGCCAGTTCATTCAAGGATGAGATCCAAGCCCTGACGACGCAGGTTCATAATTTGCGTGACCAAGTGGATGATCTTGAAAACAGGGGCAGGAGAAAAAACATTCAGATCATCGGTCTGTCTGAGGGTAAGGAAGGTGAGCGGCCTGAGAAATCTGTTGAAGATTGGCTTCCGAAATTCCTGGACTTGGAGGCTGGCATGAGAGGATTGACGATAGAGAGGACTCACCGGATCGCAGCACGGAGGTCGGGTCTAGGTCAACACCCTCGTCCTTTCCTGGTGCGGTTCCATCATTACCGGGATAAGGAGAGTGTCATGGAGGCTTCCAGACTCCAGAGGAAGGATCCAAAGGCCCTAATTTACGAGGGATCGAAGATCATGTTTTTTCAGGACTTGTCAGCGACGGTGATCCAGAAACGAAAATTGTATGACGGTGTCAAGAGAAGACTGAAGGAGATTGGGATTCAGTACTCCGAGATATCCGACAGTGCTTCAGATCACCTTAGATGGATCCATGCATCTCTGACACAGAGAAGGCAAGAGACTTTGTGGATAAACTAATCTAATTTAAACAATTGTAGTATGTATAAATATTGTTGCTTGGGTATATGTTTACCATTCTGTAAAAGAAATGGAGGAAATCCAGTTGGAGCTTTTTTTTTCCTTTTTTTCCCCCTCTATTGATAATAATTTGGTTCAAACTATGTCTGGCGGTGGTTATGACGAACATTTTAAATTTCTAAGTTAGTACATACCAAAGGATGGGTGGGGTATTTATTCCCCTTTTTTTATAAAAAGAAAATAATTTTTTTTTTATTCATATTGATATTCTATGGGGTGTTTATTCTTTTTAGCTTCTGCTTGCAATGCGGCTCTAGCTGGGAGAAGTGAAGGTGGTCGAGATGGTTAGATGCCTATTTATGGGCAGTTCGGGACGGGCAGTTGCCCACTCCGGGCAGGGGGTGAGTTCCTCTACTCAGCACTATTGGCGCTTTATATGTTGGTTTGTTTTCTGGTTTTTATTGTTTTTTATTTTTAATA
Source organism: Chiloscyllium plagiosum (assembly GCF_037043375.1). Taxonomy (NCBI): domain Eukaryota; kingdom Metazoa; phylum Chordata; class Chondrichthyes; order Orectolobiformes; family Hemiscylliidae; genus Chiloscyllium; species Chiloscyllium plagiosum. The sequence goes on along the minus strand of NW_028270163.1, from coordinate 24,744,080 downwards.
ATTTTGTATGTTTGTTAAATGTAGTAGTTTTAGTTTATGTAGTTTTTATATTTGGTGGACCACGGGACACTATGGCTCAGCAATTTGTGGTTCGGGTTCCTCCTCTCTGGAATTTAAATGTAACTGCAAAAGATGATGGCTAATGATTTGATTAAATGGTGTACCTGGAATATCAAGGGACGTCACTCACCAATTAAGAGGAAGAAGGTACTCTTGAGTCTTAGAAAAGAGAAGGTGGATAGTGCTTTGTTACAGGAGACACATTTGGATGACAAGGAGCATCTGAAATTACAGCAGAATGGCTTTGACCGAGTTTATTTTTCATCATTTAATACCAGAAGTAGGGGAGCGGCTATACTGGTGAGGAAAAAAATCTCTCATTTAAATTGTTGAAATATGTTAAAGACACATACAGGATGTTTGTAATTCTTAAAGCCTTGATAAATGGGGAAGAATATGGTGTTTTAAATGTTTATTGTCCCCCAGCTCATTCTCTTAAATTCTTGGTAGATGCTTTTTCTAAACTGATAAGTCTCAAGTCTCAGCACATCATTATAGGGGGAGATTTTAACTGCCTCATGGACCCCACCAGTAGACAGGTTGCCTAAAGATCCCTCGATACCCTCTGCACAAACTAAACAGTTATTGGGTTTGTGTGGGGAATTAGGGTTGGTGGACGTTTGGAGGTGTCTCCATCCTACAAGTAGGGATTTCACGTTTTTCTCCAATCCACATAGATGTCACACGAGGATTGATTTTTTTCTGACCCCTGCGGTAACCCTGGATCTGGTGGCATCCTGCACAACTGGTAATATTGCCATCTCTGATCATGCTCCAGTGTACCTCATCGTTAAGATTAAGGATGTTACAGTGGATTCAAGGTACTGGCGAATGGACCCCTTTATTCTCATGGACATTAAGTTTGTGGAGTATTTCTCTAGAGAATTTCGGGCATTCCTAGACAATAACATAGGCTTGATTGATAACACATCTGTTCTCTGGGAAACTGCCAAAGCTTATACCAGGGGGTTAGTTATTTCATATTCCACCAGTAGGAAGCAGCAGAAGGGTGAGCTGCAACATCTCCTCAAATCACAGTTGAAGGCAGCCGAGAAGGCCTATTTTGACAGACCCTCGTTGGTCAAACTACAGAGGATTACTGCACTGCGGTCTGCACTGAATTCCATGCTCACGCAGACAGCAAAGAAGGAGCTGGCTTTTGCAAAGCAAAGATTATACAAGCATGGTTATACAGGCAAATACTTAGCATACCTTGCCGGAAAGAGAAATGCCCCACAAACCATTACAGCGATTAGCGAAGGGTCTGGGAACCTAACATGCGATTCTAAAACGATTAATGTGGCATTCCAGACATCCTACTAAGTTATATCAGTCTGAGAATTGTGAGGAGGGGTAGGCCAAAATGGAATCCTTTTTTAGAGATCTGAAGCTCCCGGGTGTGACTCCTGAACAACAGTCCTTTCTCAATGCCCCATTATCAGAGCAACAAGTGCAGGAAGCTCTGAGGCAGTTTCAGAGTGGAAAGGCGCCCGGTCCTGACGGACTTCCCAGTGAATTCTAAGGAATTTATAAGTATACTGTCAGGCTCGATGTTGAATATGTTTAATGATTCATACAGTCATGATTGTCTCCCACCATCTCTGAGAGAGGTCAATATTTCACTTATCCTTAAAAACAGGAAGGATCTGGAAGACTGTGCTTCATACAGGCCCATCTTACCCTTAAATGTGGACTTTAAGATCCTCTCTAAGGCTCTCACGTTAAGGCTGGAGACTGTGTTACCCTCTATTATTAAAGAGGATCAGACGGGCTTCATAAAGGGTCGCAGAACCTCCAATAACTTTAGGAGGCTGCTTAACATAATTCAAGCATGCCAACAGCAGTCAATGCAGGGATTGGTGATTTCTTTTGATGCAGAAAAGGCATTTGACAGAGTTGAGTGGCTGTACCTTTTCTATACTCTAGACCAGTTTGGTCTGGGCGACATTTTCATAAGATGGGTAAAGGTTCTCTCTACAGTGTACCTCTCGCTGCAGTCATTACCAACGGGGTACGATCAAGCAACTTTAATATTTCTAGGGGCAGCCGGCAGGGCTGTCCCCTTTCACCATTACTTTTTAGGTTTGTGATTGAACCGTTGGCAGAGGCCATTCGTGGGGATCTCAATATATCAGCTCCAGAAGTAGGGTCAAAATTACATAAGATCCCACTGTATGCAGACGGTGTTCTAATTTTCTTGACAAATCCAGCAGTTTCAGTGCCTTGCCTGATACAATGCATTCACGCATTTGGCGCTTTTTCCAGGGTAGAAGATTAATTTTGCGAAATCAGAGGCTATGCCTATGAGTGGTCTTACGAAAAGGTTGGCTCTTGAGTGACTATAGATTCCCATTTAGGTGGTCACAGGGGGTTTGTGTGTATTTGGGGATATTCATTACTCCAGTTCTGGATTGGCTGTTCAAAGCCAATTTTATTCAATTATTTGAAAAAAATTAAACAAGATCTCCAAAGATGGGAGGCACTTCCAGTCTTGTGGTTGGGTCGGATAGCGCTTATTAAGATGAATATTCTCCCTTGTTTGCTATACCCTGTACAGATGCTCCCTCTGATTTTCAACAAAAACAAACACCCACGAGACTGGATGGTTGGTTCAGCTCCTTTATCTGGCACCGTAAACAGCCCCTCATTAAATTAGCCAAACTGCATTTGCCTCACAGACTGGGGGGAGTAGACCTTCCGGACATTAAAAATTACCAATTAAGCTCGCTTTTGACCTATGTGAGTGATTGGGTTTGTGGGGACTCTCTTTCAATATGGCTAGATATCGAAGCCTCCCAAGGCAAGGTGCCCCCTTGCTGTTTTTGGACAAGGTGAGGACAGTTAGGGAATATTGCCATAACCCAATAGTCATCAATACTGTTAAAGCATGGAGGGCAATTCGGCAGAGGGAAGGTAATACTAGCAAAACATCTTTGTTTACACCTTTAGTGGGTATGCCAAGTTTTCAACTGGATATTATAGATTCAGGATTTAGTTGGGCAGCTAAGGGTGTATCTTGCATGGGTGATTTACTTGAGAGAGACATAATGATGTCCTTCGATCAGTTAGTACGGAAGTACGAGTTACCTAACAGAGACCTCTTTCGTTTTTTTTCAAGTTAAGGATTTTATTCAAAACAAAAACCACACTTTTGACTGATCCCTACAAATCTGACATAAAAAGAGGGGTACTAAAGGCTAAGAGTACACTCTCTGTCAGTACTTTATATCACCAATTGGGGGGTGTCACCTCAGATGAGTTTGATCGACTCGGCAAGATGTGGGAAAGAGGGCTGGGTGTTGAAGTTTCTTCAGAGGCCTGGGAGGATATTTGGGAGAATGCAAGGAAGATATCAATTTGCAATAGGACCCATGCTTTACAGTTGAAGATTCTCCACAGGGTCCACTTCGCCCCAGACCGTTTGTCAAAATTTAAACCAAGGGTATCTTCAGCATGTCCCAAGTGCAAGGTCTGCACGGGCACTCTTACCCATTGTCTTTGGTCTTGTGACAGATTTCAAGCATATTGGAGCACTGTGGCAGGTGCAATGGAGAAGATTTTAGGTGTAGGAGTGGAGAAGGATCCTATTTCTCTCCTTTTGGACCTATTCATTGTATTTCCTCCAGATGACATAAGAAAAAAACTTTTCACTATTTTTACGCTCTTCTGTGCAAGGAAAACTATCTTGCTAGATTGGATATCCAAAAAACCCCCAGGCCTGTCGTGTTGGCAGAAGATTGTTATGGAGCATATTCCCCTGGATTTTCTCACAAATATGGTACACCACAAAACTGAGAATTTTTACAAGGCATGGCAACCCTTTTTGAAATACCTGAACACAGATTTATCTGCCACACTAACAAGGGCTTTTATATAGCCGTAACGATTGTGTTTCACGAGTCCAATATCTAGGGAGGAGGAACTGTGAACGTATGAGTGTTTTGTTTGGGTGGGCTGAGTTATTACTATTTATTTGTTTGTTGTCAGGTATTTATTTATTTAGTTAAATAGCTAGTTTAGGTTTTTTTTAATTTTATATTTCTCTATATATGTTTTTACATTCGTACAGGAGGGTGGGTTGGGGAATTTTTTTATTATTTGGGTTTAGTTTTGTACTATTTTTATACTGTTTTGAATTGCCTTGTTTTGTATTTGTTTTAATACTTAAAAATCTATTTTTTCTTAATAAAAATATATTAAAAACTGAATCTAACTTCAAATTATTTCGCAAACAGTCTCAATGCTATGCTCACCCGCTCAAATACATCAAATGTATGCAAGTTAGACAGTCAGAATTACTGCCAAATGAACTGTTCAATGCAGCAGTCCTCAACACCCAGTGATGAAAAGTGGATCAGAAAGTCAATGTTTATTTGTGTAGTCAGTGGGCCTGAATTCGGCCTTGAAACAGAAACCTTATTTGCTTGTCAGCAAAAAGGCAACTATGGAGATCAATGCATAAAGACTTGCAAGCAAAGGTTAATTTTTTTTTTAAAAAAAAAGTCATTCACTGGATTTGGGAGCTTCTAATTTCTTTAGCATTAATTGGTCTGGAAAAGTTGGTATTGGACTGTCTTGCTAAACCAGTGCAATCCTTTGAATATAGGGACACAGCACTGTTCAGAAAAGCATTCCAGAATTTTCACCATGTCAATTTGATCAAGGTTGCCAATTTGAAACAGCTTAGCCATCCCAGGAAAGGCACTACCATAAACTATTTTGATAATACAATGAGCACGAATACATGTCTCACTGAAAACTACAATGAGAACATAGGGCTGAATTTGACAAGGCAATGGGAAGATTGAGTCACAAAAATTCCAGATCATCTCCTTATAAACAGCCAATCATGCATGATATTTTCATTCTTGAGAGGGATGGAATTAGGCCTCCCGAGGTGGTGGACCCAAGGTGTAAAGACAAGGAAGTAGATGGTCATGTCAATAGGCTAAAACTATGGAGACAATGCCCAATTTCAAGATGAACATCACGTCCTCAACCAGCTTTTCTTCCACGCTATTCCATGGATGGAGGCTAAGACTGTGGGAAGACATCAAATATCTAAGTGAGCAGAGATACAAGTCGTCGGTTATTTGGCCTCTCAAACTTGTTCTCCTACAAGACCATGGCTGCTCTGTCTGTTTAAAATTGCACATTCCTAGCCCGATAATCTGATATTCCTTTGCCCAACACAAATCTACCTCCACCTTAAAAATATTCAATGACACCACCTACCCCACCTTCTGAGACAGAGTTTCAAAGCTGCACAAGATTTCCCCACATCGGTCCTGAAATAGCGAAATCTAATTTTACAAAACAACTCCCAAGCTCTGGATTCACCAAGAGTAAACAATCTTTCAAAGTTCATTGCGTCCAGACATTGATTATTATACATTTTGCTTAAATTGCCCATCCCTCTTCTCAACTCCAGTGTAAACATAGCTAACTTGCCCAATATTTCCTCATAAGACAATCTGTTCATTCCATGTATTATTCTATGAAAACTTCTTTGAGCTGTTTACATTGCATTTACACCCTTCGAAAGATTAGGGAAGCAAAATTGCAACAAAAATGTATTTGAGATGAGATCTTACCGACATCCTGCATAACATTACTATGATATTCAACTCTTTCCCTAATAAATAACAGCATTCCATTAGCTGCTTCAATCACTTGCTGTACTCGCAGGCCAATTTTATGGCACATACATTAGAACACCTAAATGCCTTTGCATCCTAAGATTCAGCACTGTGCTGTTTATATAATGCTTTTTTTTTCCTTTCTCCCTATCAAAACTTCATATTTCTCAGCATTAGACTCCATCATTCATTTATTTTGTTATAAATGCAATGCACATTCAGCTGCAGAGCTTTCTTTTTGGAAATAGCTTAGACTGCTGAAATACTGTTAGCTGTTCTTCTCCAAGTCTCTTCCTGCTATTCTGTAACCTTCATTTCCATGTTTGCATTTGACCTTCCTGTCTCAATTCACCCCCTTGATGTATGACATTTACCTAACCCAGACCCCTCAATCCCATGCTTCAGTATGGCAACCCCTCAGCTTCTTCGTTTTGCTGCTCACCAAGACACGAGTCTTAATATAGTTCATATACACTGTCCCATGTGGTATAAATCCTGTTTGCCCCAGTTCTGCTTCCAATGCACCAATTACTTAAACCCACTTCTCCCATACTAGTATGAGACAGGCAATCACATCTTGAATTTTATTCATCCTATTCCAATTTTCAGGTACACAGGTAGCAAGCCAAAGAAAATTTTCATTGAAGTCTATTTATTAGTTTGGCACCTCACTTTTCATCACGCCAAGCAGAACTTTTTTTTTCTTTGTTTGCTTGTACTGATGTTGTCCACAACCACAAGATCCACTCCTGCTCAACTGAAAATTCTTCTCCAACTCATAGCAAATAGCCCAAAGCCCAAATCCTGGCACTGGGCAAACAACAAAACTATCTGAACTCTTGCTCTTTGTTGCAGAGACCAGTACCAAATCTCCCTCACTATTATTGCTACATTCCTTCTTAAAGCCTCAACGAACTTAAAAGACGTTATGTACATATCACTGTGGCCAATTGCATAATTTACTCTGGAGTCTTCTCTCATCGAATTGAGGACACCACAAATCTGATGGACAATCATGAAGGCTGAAGAACAGCAGTTTCTTCAGTTTTTAATGCAGAAAAGCATTGCTCCCAATAGGAGAAATGAATCTGAACTCTTAGATAATGCTGGCAAACACAATGAACAACTTACCTTTGCAAGACAGAAACCTATAATCAATTACTTGAGTAAAAACATATCTGACTACTGTAGCTGAAGTAACACTTTTAGCACTTCAAAGCCTGTCAGAAAGGAATTTCAGGTGTAGGTAGCAGGCTTGTTTGATTTCCCACTTAGAAAGTGCAGCAAGATTGTTTAGCATACGTCAATCCCCTTTCAATGAAGGCTCACAGGCCCTAATTTGCTGATCTTTCCCTTGCAAAAGCTTACTCAAGTTTCCAAATATTGACATTTACAAAGTTCACACACTGCAAAAATATTCTGTTTTTCTTACGACCAAGGGAATGGTCTCACATTTGGTTACATTAAACTTGATCTGTGTCCTTGATACCAACTCTTGAATATGTGAATAACTTGGCAACTAACAATCAGTCTAACAGAACATAATTTCTTCATTTATTTTCACACTCCTTTCTTGACTACGTGGCAATTTATTTAGACATTAAATCTGCTAGTTATTCTAGAATCAGGGAATTTAGGATATTCTGCCCAAACCTGGAAGCTTTGTGAATAAGATAGGGACAGAGCTCAAAAAAAACAGCAGGGAAACCAGAGGAATGGGTAAACATACCTTCATTAATTTCATTAGCTACGAAGAGATGAATTTTATTTGGAAGAACAAAAACGGCAACAGAAAATAAAGTTCACAATTCCCAAGTACAAGAACAGAGGAGCCACATATGCACATCTAAGTAGCCATCTCTTGCAGATTCATAGACCATCGGCTCATGATGATTTGTTCGATTTCAGTTCAGAGTTTCTCTAAGATTTTCTAAGTTGATGTTAATTGCTGCCTGTTGTGCCTCTTATTAGCCTTAGGATGACATTTCCTCTGCTATGTGTCTTCTATTCTGAGCAGATGCCAAATATTAGTGCCAACTGACTTTCAGTCACTCCCATGATTTTTTTTATATCTGCATCCAAGGAGAAAATTCTTTCATCTATACACGTGATCATTCTTACAATCTTTTTGCATTCCGGGTTAAATTAGTCTCACTTGCCCCTTTCTTCAAATCAACATTTTGTGACTACTTAAGTTTTTCAACACTAATGCTTGGCACTGACTCAAATCTAGATTATCCTATCTTCCTTAGTAAGCGACAAGGCTGCAGACTAAGTAGACTGAGCAGGTAAGATTTGATGCAGGAAGATTTCTGTGAACATGGACTTTTCTTCTTCCCACCCTTGAGTATTTAGCTAAGTGCAGAAGGAACTCCTTGGTGAGTAAGTGGTAACTGCAATAAACAGTTGTTAAAATTAAAGTGTGGCAAGGCAGCTCATTCAAGTGGAACACAGCCCGTGGCAAGTGATGACTGCCCCACAGCTTAACATCAGTGGCTCTACAAGCTTCAGGTCCAGATTTCAGAACAGTAGTGACAGTTAGATTGACTGGCGCACAGAAGACAGACCTAGAGGCTTCGGGAGACAATCTCTCACCACAGGTTAGGATCATGCAGGCAATTAGGAAGTGGGTGACTGCTAAATGCACAAGTCTCCTGGATCACACTTGCTAAATTCAAGTAGCATCTTGGATACTCTCCTAAGGCAGTAATTTCTCAGAAGAGTGCAGTTGTTACAAGTACAGACAGATGTTTGTTCTTGTGGCCATAGACATAACTCTAGGTCATGTTGCAACAATGGTATCAGGGTCAAGTTTGCCATGCAACAGTTGTAGGACATTGTTCTGAAGGAGTGTGAACAATCAGAAATTGTCATTCATGCTGATACCATCACAACAAAAGTGATGTCGAACCCAACTGTAGAACCAGTTCTGGGAGAGATGGAACCTATACATTATGAACAGGTAACACCTCAACAGTATCAGGTCAAATTAGCCTCAAGAAGGTACACAATGTAGTTAGGGATGATTTAAGCAAGATTGGTTGCTGTGGAGAGGGGGGGGGTGGTGGAATCAGATGGAGCTTAGGTTGACTTAGCTTGGAAACTAAACAGGCAACATGAAGTAGTGCACCAAATTAGAAGACAATAAGACAAAGCAAGCTTCATATACGATCAAAATGAAAAATGTTAAAGGGTTGAATTAAAGATGAGCTGACTGCACGCAGGATTCACAAGCTTGATGATTTCAAGTGACTGAGGTGAATGGGCTTGATTTACTTTCCATTACAAAAAACAGACTTGAGGGTAACCAAAGAATGAAAATTGAACATCCAAACAGTATTATTTTGTTTTTAAATACTCAAGATGAGCAAAACAGGAAAGATTATACAGACAACACCGTTAATAACATAATGGTCAGTGTATTCCAGAGAATCTTTGCTATTATGTTTAGATCTTCTGAACTGTTTGGTTGGAGGCAAGAAACAGCAAGGGGGAGCAAACACTGGTGAGAGTTCTTTGTATGCAAGTAGTGGCAATGCTGGGCATGGAAACATTTGATCTAATACAGTCTTAGTTTTAACCACAAGTGATTCACCTCTCATTGTTTGGGTTTTAACAGAACACAAGTTGGCAACAACTATGTGATGGTACTTGACAAACTAGGTAGAAAATTACAGATGAGTAATAATGGATTACTTAAATTTACATATAGACTGGGTAAACAAATGCTGTGCAGGACACATGCCTGGAGTGTACATGAAATGGGTTCCTGAAGCAGTACATTCAAGAATGACATAAGGATGGGTCTATTTTAGATGGTGTATTGTCACACAAATAGGCTAATTAATCAACATGCTGTCGATGAACCTTCGAAAAATTGTGACTAATGACAGAATTTCACTTTAGTTGAACATGATAACTCATTCTGAAATGGGGCTCTGAAATCTGGAGAAGGTAAACTACAAAATTGCAGGGTAAGCTGCCTATGGTGGAATGAGGAGATAACTTAAATTTGACAACAGACAGATAATATCACTGTTAACAACAGTACATCTCTCAAAATGCACAAACACTCAATGGGAAAAGTGAATCAATGATGGTTAAGGACAAGACTATTAGATCCAACAAATGGCTTCCATAAATATTTCACAAAGAGTAAGCCTGAGGATTAGGAGAAACTTAGATGACAAAAGATATCTAAGAAACTGTTCAAGGGAGAAGACTAAAAAAAATGCAAGCGAGTGAGAAACAAAAGCAGAGTATAAAAGCTTCAGCTACATGTGAAAATAGAGATTAGTTGAGACATATCTGGGTCCATTAGAGGAAGTGATAGGAGGATCTGTAGCGGAGATCAAAGTAGTGGATTAATTCTATTACTTTGTAGTCATCTTCATAAAAGACAAAAAGTCTCCCAGAAATACTACACAACCAAGGTCCTTGAAAAACTGAAGAAGTGAAAGAAATTTGTACTGGTGAAGAGGTAGTGCTTGATACAAGGTTGATTAGTGCCCTGGATCAGAGGAGCCACAGTCCAGAATCTTGGAGGTGCTAGAGATTATGGGATGCATTGACATCAGTTATCTTTCAAAATTCTAGATTCTGGAAAACATTCCTGCAGATTGCAAAGTTGTAAAGTCTAACTCTACTATTTAACAGAAAAAGAAGAATAGAGAACTAAAAACCTGTTCATCTGTTAGCGGTACAAAGACGACAAAAAGGATAACTTGACATCTGGCAGAGTCAACATGGATTAATCAAAGTTAGCAAAGAATGACTTTTATTCCTTCTTTCTTTCCATTTCGTCTGTGAAATATTGTATGCCCTGGAATATTTAGCTTCAAAACTTGGGTGACCAGATCTGTAATAGTCTGGAGATCAAAACCCTGTGCGTCTTTTTCTGGTACTAGCTCAACTAGCTTATGATCTGAATGCATAAAACATGCAAAGAGCTTCTAATTTCTTTTAGTATTTTTGTCTGAGTGGACCTTAATCACTTAAGAACTGTCCCCTCCAGTGCTACTCTGATCTTTGCCCCTGCTACATGTTTGATTGCATGAAGTTATCGACTTAAAATCCTAAACTTCTCTTCACCTGGCATCTCTTTTAGTTTGAAGTCTGATACAAAGTGATATATTGCCTCTTGCTCTTTCTACACAAATTTAAAATGAAAAGATGCAACTATGATAAGTATAGGACAGCTGAGAGACAGGAGAAACCCAGGGTATATGAGATCAAATTATTAAAAGGTGCCAGGGCAAGTTTGAGAAATAATTATAAATGAAGCAAAATTCTGGGTTTTAGGAAAATGGATATATATGTAACAATCTTATTCAATGGTATCGCAGGCTTGAGGGACCCAAACTACTCCTGCTCCTATTTATGGTCTTAGGATGTACCTTCACAAAAAAAAACTGCCTTGGCAGCAAGTGAAATATTGTTCAATTCTCAGATCATTTCAAAAAGAATGTTCTTGCTTTGTAAAGGGTGCAGAAGACATTGGAGAAAATTATCCCAAGGATGAGGAACATCAATTATGGGTGTAAATGGAAAAAGCTAGGATTGGAACTCAATCAAATAACACCTTGCACATCTTAATTGCATTGCATTTAAAAAGCTTGGCTTTCGTCTTTTTTCGTCAATCATCTTAAACTTGGGCCAGTCAGTGATCCTTGAGCCACTGGCAATAAGTTCTTTTGGTGCTCTAAACTCAATTTGAAACACTTCAGTTAAGTATTTCCTCACTATGTTTGCTCAACAGATGAAAGAAAAGTGTTTAGCTTCTCCAGTCGAAACGCATGCAGTGCAATCCCTTATTTCTGGAACTACACTCTTTGCTATGGTTTCAGGGTCCTTCTAAAAGGGTGAAGTACAGATTTGGACAGAACATTTCAGCAAAGTGTTTTTTTTAAAACAGGTTTAACATTACTTGCTTTTAGTTTTCCACGTCTTAACCCCTCCAAAATACCTGGAGGGGTATTTCGTCATTCAAAACTAACTGATTTAAATTGTAAATTAAAACTGCTCTGATATCCTGCTGTTTGTGTACAGGGTAATTAAAATTTGCATTTAATTAATATGGCCAACCAATGTCTTTGGGCTTATGGCACAAATCACACTGGTACAATGAAGCTGCAAATTTTGAACAACTGAGGAAAGGGACTGCTGATTGACACCAGGTGAGATTACCTGCGCTGAATCACGATATTTCTCGTTGTTAACGCAAAAATTAGATTTAATGAGTCTGGCACATTTTTAACTTTCAGCGACACAAGTGAACAATACCAAGGCAAAACCATGGTTAACGGTTAGGGTTTCAATTTAGCAGCCGCCAACAAATTAGATGCTATTTTGCTGCAATATTGATGAGAAGGAAGTCACATAACAACTAATAAAAATGAAATTCTGATGGTTATTCTGCTGCTGTCCCGATGATCAATTTTCTTTTTGTCTCTTGCTATTTTGTTGTTTTAGAATAACTGAGATCATTCATCACAAAATTGGACAAACCAATATTCGAGAGGGCAGTAACAATCTCACTGACATTGCAGTTAAATGAAGGGCAACAGCATCAATTGAGCACTTACCAGACTACTTCAGTGAGGGAATATGGGACAGCAGCTGCGTAGATCGCCAGATCCCCATAGAGGTAGATTATGATGCAGATGTAGAACATGTTGACTCCCACTGTGGGGGAAAGAAACAAAACAAATTAAAGATGATGCAACCCATATGTATTCTCAAACCTTTGTACAAAGACAGATGCTCTTATCTGCCACCAACTTTATTTTCAGTTATTGGCACTTGATACAGCAGCAAGCGCTGCCAAGACTGACCTGTGCAGCAATCTGTCCTTTTTGTCTTTGTGCTTATTTAAAAGATTAGTCACCAAGGGAACAACAAATGCGAAACATCACTTCATTGCTTTCTTTTTTTCCCAATCAATTACAAGAAGAATTATGATTTCTTTCAATTATAATTTATTTTCAGGATGTGAGTAAAGACCACATACAAGTACACCAACACCTGACAGGTAAACATGACCACCTAACTAACATTATCTAGGGCGGCATGGTGGCTCAGTGGTTAGCACTGCTGTCTCAACAGTTCAATTCAAGCCTCGGGCAACTGTCTGTCTGGGGTTTGCACATTCTTCCAGTGTCTGCGTGGGTTTCCTCCAGGTGCTCCGATTTCCTCCCACAGTCCAAAGATGTGCAGGGAAGGTGAATTGGCCATACTACATTGCCCGAATATTAGGTGCATTAGCCAGAGGGAAATTGGTCTGGGTGGGTTACTCTTTGGAGGATTGGTGTGAACTTGTTGGGCCGAAGGGCCTGTTTTCACGCTGTAGGGAATCTAATCTAATCGTTCTAGATTTGATCCTGTGTTGAACTAACTGATCTCAGCCAAGACAATAGTTGAGCACTATGGGTCTTCCTACCCTGGGGTACAAAGCAAAAGCAAGCCAGTCTTCCCATCAACATGTGCTTATCAGAGGACTACTCAAAAAACAAAGTACCACTGTGAATGCTCTCCCTCTGTAATCAAGCGGGGCTCAGCAATATTATGACATAGCTCTGGACCAGCTAGAACATAAACCTGAGCCCACTAGCCCAAAACTGCGAAGACTAGATTTTTAAAATTCATACTGCCCGTCAAACACAACCTGATGCACGGAGCTCAAGATGATTTATGGTTTCTAATCAACCTGTTCATAGCTATGACAACACAAGGCTGGGGCAGTTGGGGCATGAGCTTTTGACTCAAAGATGGGGACATACCACTTTGCCCCAATAGCCTTGGTGAGAAGAGAAAAGCAAGGTTGCCTTGCATTGGCTAGGAATTAAACAGAGATTCCTTGTTTGGCTTTGGTGAGAATTTTGATTCTGGATAGAATTAGCTGTACATATCCTTATCAATCACCTTACAGAACAAATTGTAACTTGTCCATTCATTCAAAAAGGTTGCCACAATTCTGAGAATAGGATCATAAAAAGGTAATTTATATAGAACAGTACTACACAGAACAGGCCCTTCAGCCCACGATGTTGTGCCGACCACTGATCATGTATGCACCCTCAAATTTCTGTGACCATATGCATGTCCAGGAGTCTCTTAAATGTCCCCAATGACCCTGCCTCCACAACTGCTGCTGACAACGCATTCCCTGCTCTCAACTGTGTAAAGAACCCACCTCTGACATCCCCTCTATACTTTCCTCCAACCAGCTTAAAACTGTGACCCCTCATGTTAGTCATTTCTGTCCTGGGAAATAGTCTCTGGCTATCGACTCTATCTATGCCTCTTGTAATCTTGTATACCTCAATTAGGTCCCCTCTCCTCCTCCTTTTCTCCAATGAAAAAAAATCAGAGCTCAGTCAATCTCTCCTCATAAGATAAGCCCTCCAGTCCAGGCAGTATCCTGGTAAACCTCCTCTGAACCCTCTCCAAAGCATCCACATCTTTCTTAAAATAGGACGACCAGAACTGGACGCAGTATTCCAAGTGCGGTATAACCAAAGTTTTATAGAGCTGCAACAAGATCTCGTGACTCTTAAACTCAATCCCCCTGTTAATGAAAGCCAAAACACCATATGCTTTCTTAACAGCCCTGTCCACTTGGGTGGCCATTTTAAGGGATCTATGTACCTGCACCCCAAGATCCCTCTGTTCCTCCACACTGCCAAGAATCCTATCCTTAATCCTGTACTCAGCTTTCAAATTTGACCTTCCAAAATGCATCACCTCGCATTTATCCAGGTTGAACTCCATCTGCCACATCTCAGCCCATGTCTGCATCCTGTCAATGTCCCGCTGTAGCCGACAACAGCCCTCTATACTGTCAACGACACCTCCAACCTTTGTGTCGTCTGCAAACTTGCTGACCCATCCTTCAATCACCTCATCCAAGTCATTAATAAAAATTACAAACAGTACAGGCCCAAGGACAGAGCCCTGTGGAACACCACTCACCACTGACTCCCAGGCAGAATGATTTCCTTTTACTACCACTCGCTGTCTTCTGTTGGCCAACCAATTCTGTATCCAGACAGTTATGTTCCCCTGAATCCCATTCCTTCTGAATGAGCCTACCATGGGGAACCTTATCAAATGCCTTGCTGAAGTCCATATACACCAGATCCACAGTTCGACCCTCATCAACTTTTCTAGTCACATCCTCAAAGAACTCGATAAGGTTTGTGAGGCAGGACCTGCCCCTCACAAAGCAGTGTTGACTGCATTTAATCAAGCCATGCTCTTCCAGATGGTCATAAATCCGATCCCTCAGAATCCTTTCTAACACCTTGCAGATAACAGACGTGAGGCTTACTGGTCTGTAATTGCCAGGGATTTCCCTATTTCCTTTCTTGAAGAGAGGAATTACATTTGCCTCTCTCCAGTCCTCAGGTAAGACTCCAGTGGAGAGTGAAGATGAAAAGATCTTCGCAAGTGGCAAAGCAATTGTATTTCTCATTTCCCAAAGCAGCCGAGGACAAATCTGGTCCGGGCCTGGCGACTTGTCAATCTTAATGTTTGACAAAATTTTCAGCACATCTCTATCTCTATCCATTTCAGCACGCACACCTGCTCTTCAGAGGTTTCATTCACTACAAAGTTTGTTTCTTTTGTAAAGCCAGAAGCAAAAAACTCATTTAGGGCTTCCCCTATGTCCTCAGACTCCACACACAAATTCCCTTTGCTATCCCTGATCGGCCCTACTTTCTTTGACCATTCTCTTATTCCTCACTTGAGTGCAAAATGCCTTTGTGTTCTCCCTAATCCGTTCTGCCAAGCCTTTTCGTGCCCCCTTCCTGGCTCTCCTCAGGCCATTTTAAAGTTCCTTCCTCGCCTGCCTGTAATCCTGTAGAGCTGAGCTTGACCCTAGCTTCCTCCACCTTATGTAAGCTACCCTCTTCCTTTTGACGAGAAGGTCCACCACTCTCGTCATCCAAGGTTCCTTTATCTTACCCCTTCTTGCCTGTCTCAGAGGGACATATTTATTCATCACTTGCAACAACTGTTCCTTAAAAAGTCTCCACATGTCTATAGTGCCTTTACCATGGAACAATTGCTCCCAATTCATGCTTCCTAACTCATGTCTAATTGCATCATAGTTTCCTCTTCCCCAATTAAATATCCTCCCATTTTACCTCATCCTCTCCTTCTCCATAGCTATGTAGAATGTGAGGCAGTATCACCAAAATGTTCTCCCACCACAAGATCTGATACCTGCCCCGGCTCGTTTCTGAGCACTAAGTCTAGAATGGCCTCTCCCCTCGTCCTCCTGTCAACGTACTGAGTTAGGAAACCCTCCTGAACACACCTTACAAAAACAGCTCCATTCAAATCTTCTGCTCGAAGGAGGTTCCAATCAATATTGGGAAAGTTAAAGTCACCCATTACAACAACCCTACTATGTCCACACTTTTCCAAAATCTGCCGACCTATGCTTTCTTTCATCTCCCTGCTGCTATTGGGGGGCCTGTAGTAAACCCCTAAAGAGGTGACTGCTCCCTTGCTGTTCCTAATTTCCACCCATACTGACTCGGTAGGCAGATCTTCCTCGACAATGGAAGCTTCTGCAGCTGTGATACCCTCTCTGATTAGTAGTGCTACACCCCCTCCTCTTTTATCCCCCCTCCCTATTCTTTTTAAATGCTCTAAACCCTGGAACATCCAGCAACCATTCCTGCCCCTGAGAAACCCACGCCTCTTATGGCCACAACATCATAGCACCAGGTACTGATCCATGCTCTAAGTTCGTCACTTTTATTCCTGATACTCTGTGTGAAAGCAAACACACTTTAACTGATACTTTGGTTTCTTGCCAGGAAAATCCTTCCCACTAGCTGGTCTACCTCTTGCTATATCTGATCTGCATCAACTCTCACCTCCGGTATACAGCTCAGGTTCCCACCCCCCTGCCATTCTAGTTTAAACCCTCTCGAACTACTCGAGCAAACCTTCCACCCAGGACATTGGTCCCCTTCCAGTTCAGATGCAACCCATCCTTCTTGTACAGGTCCCACCTTCCCCAGTTTCATGATGTGGAATACAACATGTAGGACTGAGGTAAGGAAACATAGCTTCACTCAAACACTGGCCAACCTGTGGAATTTCTAACCATAGAAGGCTGGAAAGTCTAGGTTACAACACATTCTACAAAGTTTAGATACATTGTATTGGTAAGAATATCTATTGCACAGGATAGAAAAGGGACCTAAGGGGCAACTTTTTCACGCGGAGGATGATGTGTGGGTGTGGAATGAGTTGCTAGATGAAGTAGTGGAGGCTGGTACAATTGCAACATTTAAAAGGCATCACTGCAAATGGGACTAGATTTATGTAGGCTATCTGGTCAACATGGAAGAGTTGGACTGAAGGGTCTGTTTCCGTGCTGTACCTCTCTGACTCTAAATGGGATAGACTTTGAACAGAGAGATCAACTCAAGACAAGGCATTCGTGAAGTAATTTGGGTCATGGTGCAGCAGAATTGTACTTGAACACAATCTATACTTCATGGTCTAGCATATCCCCTATACTCTCTCAACCATCAAGCTAGGGGATCAGCCTTGTTGAGTAAATTGTGCAGGAGAGTTTGACAGGGCAGTATCAGTCGTATAAAATTGAGGTGCCAACTTGGTGAAGCTATAAATGGGACTACTTGCATCCCAGACAGTGTAAGCAGCATGTGATGGTCCTAGCTAAGCTGTGTAATCTTGCCACATGCTATCATGAATGATGGTGGACAACTGAGCAACTCACTAGAGTAGCAGGCTCTATAAACAACATCTGAGGGGGACCCTCGCACATCAGTGCAAAAGATGAGACTGGAGCCAATTTGATTTCTAGAACCACAGTTTCAGAAATAGATATTTCAACCTTGTTGAGCCTGCTGTACCATTCTGCATGATTTTGGCTGGTCCTCTGACTCCATGTCATGTTCTCACTTTCTGTTCATGCTTTAATCTCAATTTAACAAACTTTGTAGAATTTATAGGAGAAAACGTTAGAAAAGCTGAAGACAAAAAATCTACTCCAAAAGCTGCTTACAAGCACTATCTCAACCATCTGCTGGACTCTCAAGCAACACTGGATAATAATAAAGACGAGGCAATGTGGGCATCACTGGCTGAGCCAGTCTAAGGCCTATCCCTGATTGCTTTCTTCCTGAACTGTCTGTCTATTTGGTGTGGGTAGATCATAGTGCTGTCAGGGAGTTGCAAGATTTTAACCTAATGACATTTGATCTAAGAGTGACCTACTTCTAAATTAGAAATGTTATGGACCAGACCAGGTCCCCTCAAAATATATTAAGATAGTCGAGACCATAACATGTTCTTATTTTCAAGGTAAGCATAAGATATTGTATTCCAAATGCAATTCGATTTGTCTAACTACCAGGCTGGAAACAAAACACTTTTTAAACTATCGAAACACTTCAGTAATATACGTACTAACAGCTACTAATTAAGGGGGACATTAGCTTCCACATCCAGCTTAAAGACCTCAGCAACTGAAGGTTAAAGTGAAAAAAATCCTGGATCTGTGGGAGCTTGACCCCACCCATTCAGGTTGCTACTTTTCTACCAACATTTTTTTAAAAATCCAAAGCCTCACAAGCTGTTTACTTACTGGTTTTGGAGCAGACTGCTTGGCATCTCTGCCTCACAATCTTTGTTCAGAAAAAAAAACAGGAAATATTACACCTCAAAGCCACAGTATCATCACAGGAAAGAGGATAGCTCAGAAGAGGAACTTGCAGGTGGTGGTCTTTATACATACTTGTAACCCTTGTCCATCACGATGGGAGTGATCATGGTTTGGCAGACATCTCAGGTGTCTTGGTGAATTTCTGCAATGTACCTTGCAAATGGCACATATTATTTGACGAAGTAATGGTGGAGGGATTAAATGTTTGTTAACACTGTATCAACAAATGGACTTCAAGTGTTGTTGAAGCTGTATTCATCCAGACAAGTGGGGAGTATTCCATTACACTCCTAACTTGTGCTTTATAGGTGGTGGACAGGCTTTGAGTTGTCAGGGGATGAGTTACTCAGTGCAGTTCCTAGATTCTGACTTGTTCTTATATCTGTTATGAAGTTGAAGGCATGCACTGTATCTTTAAGATAGCATGAATGCTGTTCTGAACAGAGAGATTACAAGCACATGTATGACTAGGCGGCAGTCCCAGAGTGTACTGAAAAATTGAAAACGTGACATTTGGCTGTGAAATGGATACCCGAGTTTTGATTGCCGTTTTGACAACAATTCAAATTTAACAGTTTAAATTATGCTCCAGAGTCCTAAAACCCAGAGTTTGAATTTATTGTTTTGCCAACAGTAAACCAATGAAATGATCTGATTTTGGGAGTATAAAAATGCAGGCATTTTGAATATTGGAGGGAGAGCAACTACCATCAAGAGAGACCCAAGAAATTAGCAAACACCCTACCAAAAGGTAGGGTTTCACATGAAACATACTCTCAGTACACAGAAAGAAGCTGACCCAGGGAATTCAGCAGCCGGAAGAGTGAAGTCACAGAAACTAACAGCAGCTGTATGGTTTTGAAATTAAGTTGATGTAATTTTAATCTGTGTCTTATTGGAACAGCATATTGTCATAGAATTGGACACAGGTAATAAACAGTTAAGAGGAAAGGGGGCTGAGTGTAATGAATAGTTGTTTAATGCTCACTTTTAGAGTTAAAAAATAAACTGATGTTATTTTCATCAAATAGTGGAATTTGGGAGTTCTCTGTCAATCATATTTTAACAGATAATGAAGCAAGGAGTGCTTTTCTGGTTGTTTCTTTTAATTAACAGAGGGGCTCACTGCTGTGTCATAACATAGCCACTATATTTATAAGGCTTGCCCAGTTTAGCACTGCTGCCTCACAGCACCAGGGTCCCAGGTTCGATTCCAGCCTCAGACGATTGTCTGTGTGGAGAGAATCATAATCTGGCACTTGTGGTGCAAATATTCACTGCTACTGGTCAGCTGCAACTTGGATAGTGACCAGGTTTGGACACTAACTATTTCAGTATCATGATGGTCAATGTACAATGCATCGCACAAATGGTAAGTGAACATCCTCACTTCGAGGAAGGTTCATTGATGAAGCAGCTAAGATGGCTGACCCGAGAACACAAACTTGAGGAATGCCAGCAGAGAAGGCCTCGAGTAGTGAAGAGTTGTCTCCAACTAGCTTTGAGCTACAAATGACTCCAACCAGCAGAGAGCTTTCCCAGGTCACCATTGACTGCAACTTTGCTAAGGCTCCTTGACACCACAATCAAATACAGTCCTGATGGCAAGGGCAGTCATTCCCAGCTCACCTCTGTTGTCCATGTTTGAACTACGGTTGCCATGAGGTTAGGAGCTAAGTAACCCTGGCATATTATAAAGTGAGTATCAGTAGACAGGTATTGCTAAGTACTGCTCAATAGCATTGTTGAGGACATCTTCTGTCAATTTACAGATGGTCAAGAGTTGAGTTACAGTAAAAGTTTTCCAGCGCAGAAAAATACCCTTTGGTCCAACCATACTACCACTCCATGCCATTCATAATCCCAACCTAAACTAATCCCATCTACCAGCACTCAGCCCATATACCTCCAAATCTTGCCTGTTCATGTAGTTAACTAAATGTCTTTTAAATATTCTAAGCGTACCTGCGTCCACCACTTCCACTCAATTCCACACATGAACCACGGGTTAAAATAAAATTGCCCCTCTTTTTGTATCTTTCTCCTCCCAACTTAAAAATGTGGCCCCCAGTCTTGAAATGTCCCACACTATGGAAAAGACACTTACCATTTACCTCATCTGTACCTCTTATGATTCTATAAACCCGTCTAAGGTCACCTCTCAACCTCCTAAGCTCCAGTGAAAAATTTTCCAGCCTCTCATCCTTTATTCCCAACATCAGGTTCAGTTTCTTCTGAACTCTCTCCAGCTTAAAATCTTTCCTGTAACAGCTGATGAGACAATAATTGCCAAGTTGCATGTGTCCCATGTGTGCAGACATACTTAGGCAATGTTTCACATTGGAAGGTAGGTGCCAGTACTGTAGGTGTGCTGAAACAGCTTGGATAGGAGTACATGACGTCTGCACAATAATGAGAATGTTTTCAGGACTTAAACCTTGCAATGCCAATGCCTCCTACAATTTCTCGATAACACATAGCCCATCTATATCAAGGATCACAGTTTCATGATGTGGAATACAACATGTAGGATTGAGGTAAGGAAACATCGCTTCACTCAACCACTGGCCAACCTGTCGAATTTCTAATCATAGAAGGCTGGAAAGTCTAGGTTACAACACATTCTACAAAGTTTGTTAAATTGAGATTAAAGCATGAATAGAAAGTGAGAACATGACATGGAGGTCAGAGGACCAGCCAAAATCATACAGAATGGTACAGCTGGCTCAACAAGGTTGAAATATCTATTTCTGAAACGGTGATTCTAGAAATCAAATTGGCTCCAGTCTCATCTTTTGCACTGATGTGCGAGGGTCCCCCTCAGATGTTGTTTATAGAGCCTGCTACTCTAGTGAGTTGCTCAGTTGTCCCATTTATAGCTTCACCAAGTTGGCACCTCAATTTTATATGACTGATACTGCCCTGTCAAACTCTCCTGCATAATTTACTCAACAAGGCTGATCCCCTAGCTTGATGGTTGAGAGAGTATAGGGGATATGCTAGACCATGAAGTATAGATTGTGTTCAAGTACAATTCTGCTGCACCATGACCCAAATTACTTCACGAATGCCTTGTCTTGAGTTGATCTCTCTGTTCAAAGTCTATCCCATTTAGAGTCAGAGAGGTACAGCACGGAAACAGACCCTTCAGTCCAACTCTTCCATGTTGACCAGATAGCCTACATAAATCTAGTCCCATTTGCCAGCACTTGACCCATATCCCTCTAAACCCTTCCTATTCATATACCAATCCTGATGCTTTTTAAATGTTGCAATTGTACCAGCCTCCACTACTTCATCTAGCAGCTCATTCCACACCCACACATCATCCTCCGCGTGAAAAAGTTGCCCCTTAGGTCCCTTTTCTATCCTGTGCAATGGATATTCTTACCAATACAATGTATCTAAGGTTTTGATCGGTGTGAGACTGTCAGGTGAAGTTAGGCGAAAGTGAGGACTGCAGATGCTGGAGATCAGAGTCAAGACTAGAATGGTGCTGGAAAAGCACAGCAGGTCACGCACCATCCAAGCAGGAAAATCGATGTTTCGGGCAAAAGCCCTTCATCAGGAATCAGTTTCCTGATGAAGGGCTTTTGCCCAAAACGTCGATTTTGCTGCTCCTCGGATGCTGCCTAACCTGCTAAGCTTTTCCAGCGCCATTCTAATCTTGTCAGGTGAAGTTGTTAAGTCTGAGACAGCTCTCAGACTTTTTGCACAAATCCCCAGATTGGTAAGGAGAACTTTGTCGGGTCAACAGGGCTGAGTATACTATTGTCTTTTCCAACATTTTACTTGATGCCAAGTGGCCTGTCCGATTTCATTCTTTTTGAGCTGTTTTAAAAACTATTAACACAACCAAATGGTTTGCCGGGCCATGTCAAAGGAATGTTAAGAGCTCAAACATATTGCCATGCAGTTGAAGCCACATGTAGACCAGACCAGGTAAGAGGGGCAGTTTGTCTTCCCTAAA
The DNA here is from genome assembly GCF_037043375.1 of Chiloscyllium plagiosum. NCBI lineage: Eukaryota > Metazoa > Chordata > Chondrichthyes > Orectolobiformes > Hemiscylliidae > Chiloscyllium > Chiloscyllium plagiosum. Next base: position 24,721,699 of record NW_028270163.1, on the reverse strand, counting down.
GGATAGTGAATCAGATGTGCCCCCGCCCCATCTCCGCCACAATCAACAATGGTTTCAGGATTTAAACAGTTAAATTCCAGTTTTTTTGGAATTTTAAATCAACTTCGTCACATTAGGATTTGAACCCAGGTCCTCCTGAACATTGCATGGGTTTCTGGATTACTATTCCTGCGACAAGATTATGACAACTGTCTGCCCTAATGCTGTATTTCCTACCCAATTATCTGGTAAGGTTCCACAGTCAAAGCTCACGTGCACACTTGATCCATGTGTAGGTAACATCAGCTTGCAATTAAGCGAGAGAGAGTGTTCAAGGAAAACTTCCACTCTCCATTCCAGGCATGCTTCATGTTCATAAATAACATCGATTTCTCTTGAGTATTGGATTATACATCAGGAACTAATAACCATGCATCAATCATAGTGAACGATCAGAATTTGTAATGAAAGAACCAAGAAAACTTACAGCACAGGAACAGGCCCTTCGGCCCTCCAACCCCATGCCAATCCAGATCCTCTAAATCTGTTGCCTATTTTCTAAGGATCTGTTTGCCTCTGCTCTCTGTCCATTCATCTAACTATCCAGATACATCTATCGTGCCCAGCTCTGCTGGCAACATATTCCAGGCACCCACCAGCTTCTGCATAAAGATCTTCCACGCATATCTCCCTTAACCTTTTCCCCTCCACACTTTGAACTCAAGACTCCTAGTAATCCATGGCCATCAGAACTGTACACAGTATTCCAAATGTCGCAAAACCCAAGTCTTAAACAATTGTAACATGACATGCCAGCACTTGCACTCAATACCCCATCCGATGAAGGAAAGCAGGCCAATGCCTTCTTGACCACTGTCGACTTGCATTACCACCTTAAGGGTACAATGGACCTGAACACTCAGGTCTCTGTGTACATCAATTTCCCCCACGACTTTTCCATTTACCATATAGTTTGGTCTTGAATGGGATCTTCCAAAATGCATCACCTCGCATTTGCCCAGATTGAAGAACATCTGCCATTTCTCCACCCAACTCTCCAAACTATCTATATTCTTTTGTATTCTCTGATAGTCCCCTTCACTATCTGCTACTCCACCAATCTTTGTGTCATCTGCAAACTTGATAATCACACCACCTTTACCTTCCTGCAGATCATTTATGTATAACACAAATAGTGGTCCCAGCACCAATCCCTGTGGAACACCACTGGATACAGTTCTCTATTTTGAGAATGTTCCTCTTGCTCAACAAGTTCTTTATCCATCTAGATAGTACACTTTCACCATCAGCCATGTGTGGGACATCTTATCAAAAGCGTTACTGAAATCCATGTGTGACATTTACAGCCCTCAATCGATCAGTTTTGTCACTTAGAATTACAGAATCCTACAGTGTGGAAGCAGGCCCTTCGGCCTAACAAGACCACACCGAACCTCTGAAGAGTAGCCCGCCCAGACCCATTTCTCCACCCTATTAGCAGATATTTACCCTGACTCATGCACCTCACCTACACATCACTGAATACTATGAGCAATTTAGCATGGCCAATTGACTTATTGTGGGAGGAGACTGGAGCAGCCAGAGGAAACTCACGCAGACACAGGGAGAATGTGCCAACTCCACACAGACAGTTGCCCAAGGTTGGAATCGAAACCAGGTCCCTGGCGCTGAGAGGCAGCATTGCTAACCACTGAGCTACTGTGCCACCCACTCAAAGAATTCTATTAAGCTGGTAAGACATGACCTTTCCTACACAAAACCATGCTGCCTAACACTGATAAGCTCTTTTTCCCAAAATGGAATCAATTTTATCCCTCAGTATCTTCTCCAGCAGCTTACCTACCACTGACGTTGGGCTCACTGGTCTATAATTATCTGGATTATCCCTGCTACCCTTCCTAAACAAAGTGACATTAGCAATTCACCGGTCCTCTGGGACCTCACCCATGTTCAAGGATGCTGGCAAGATATCTGTTAAGGCCCCAGCTTTATCTTCTCTCATTTCCCTCAGTAACTTGGGATAGATCCCATCCGGACCTGCCTACCTTAATGCCTTTTACAATACCCAACACTTCCTCCCTCCTAATCAAGAGGTTAGTAATGTTAGTAATCTTGAACAGGGAACAAGATAGTAACTTGCTATGATTTTGAAAACGTTATCAAAACCTCTATATCACACTGATTTCTTAATATTCACATGACTCATTATCCAGTACAACTATCAACACATTATACCACATAAAATCAGTATGAATGGAAAAGTATTTAAATGGGTTGCTTCAATAAATTGCTTTACTTTTTTTACAAATATGAAAACAAAACAAACTGCCCTGGTTCTGGTCACAAGACAGTAGATTTTATATGCACTAATCTGATTATTGCCTCCTTATCCCCAAAAGTAATTTCATACTAGCTAGTCATACATAATAACTTTTGTTTTGTATGGGTCTGGAAGGGTCCGAAAGGCCTAAATACCTGCTTAAGAACAAGAAACATGTTTAATGTTATGAGGACTTGGTTGCACAAACTGAAGGCTATTGTTACAACCTAAGTGAATGATTACACTGCTGCAATAATTTCATGACTTCATTGTTCACAATTTAAAAAAAAAAGACTTTTTCCAGTTACCAAAATGACCAATTAAGCATCATATCACTAAGCAGCATTTCCACACAAAAAGATTACCATCCAAGTTTCTTAGACAATTACTGACTTATCAAGAGAAAAAAAAAATCAATAATGAAGCAATAATTGGTTCAAGTATATTGCCAGAAATAAGTGTAGTGCTTATGCCTCTCAATATTCTCAAATGACTCCACACACAGAAAGACAGACTTTAAGAAAAAACTGGCCAATCGGATAATCTTGAACCAAAGATAAAGCCTCAATGCTCCAGAGTCTTCTACACTGATATTCTGACATGATCACTAATCATGCACAGTCATCTCTCAAGTCTTGTAGTCATAGCTTGTCGTCAATCACTCTTCCAAAACCAAGGTGAGATTTCACCTTGAACTGAACAAGAGTTGTTTTTTTTCAGAAATGGGAGAAGTCAACTAGCCCACAACCACCTGCCTAAACTTAGGCTGAGAAGATCAGCACATCTCCAAGCCATTAACTCTTGAAAACAGCCCCATTACAAGTCTACAAAGCAAGCAGTTACCACAGGATTGATAAACAAAGTCACCATGGGACTGCGCACTCAGATGACTGATGGTTTAACAGATCACCACACCTCAGGGAAGGGGAGAAGTTAAGGAATGACTCCTCCATCGTAACTTCAGCCAATTCAGAAATAGAGCCCAGGCTGTTGGTATTACTCTGCATCACAAACACATCATCCTGTCAACTGAGCTTTAAACAAGAACTGAACTGGCCAACTTACAATTCAAATATTTAATGTAATATAAAATCAAGCATGCATATAAATATAGAGGAGGAGAGAATGTCAGAGGCAAAGTTAAAAACACCATTATTTCGGATTTTACAGAGTATTTTTGTACACAATCTTCCAAGGTCAACAAAATTATTTGGCAGTAGTTTAAAATAATTACTCCTGAATGCACTAAACCGATTATCTAACATGGTGAGTGAAAATCAGAGGATAAATTCTGAAACCGCTTGTTATTGCAAGTGTTAAAAACAGGGCTGAGATAACAATGTGATTTAAAAGCTGAATAAAAAAAATGATAAATCTTCATTATTCCTTCATTCAACAGTATGTGTGCAGGAACAGAAAGCTGTTGTTCAACTTACTCCATAGCAATGGACAGAAATAATATCTTGATCATTATGACTTATGGCAAAACAAGTGCCAATATCTATATAGCAGTAAGCCATTCTGTGCAAGGTACATTGCCACCAGAGCACCATAGCAAGAACGTGGAATAGATTGCCAAAGAATGATTTTAATAGTGAATGATCTGAAGACAAGAGTTACAACAGTGAACAAAAATAAACATTTACTTCATGATCAAATGAGGAGATTTTTGGAACATTCCTAAAAAAGACATTGGGTAATGAATTTTCTTCTGTGGCATGAGAAATCTCAGTTACAGCAATGTCATACCAATTCTGCTGGACCTCAGTTATGAAGGTTCAAGAACAAATTTGTTTCACTGTCACAGGTGAGCTGTATCCCCAGTTTAATAAAGAATAGTTTGTACCAGAATTCCCTTTATTGAAAATTACAGGATGGAAATGAAATCACTTACCCAAGTACTACTACTTATTCTACCTATAGCTTGGTAATTAGATTTAAAATGTAAATCATCCCTTGGACCTGTGCTTCAATTCGAAGGCATCCAACAAACCAATGGATCAAAAGATAGATAGCAGCCATGAGACCTTCTATCAGCCATTCTTTTCCTCATGGGTCAGTTTCATATTGGGTAATGCATGGAAGGGAAACAACGTCATTAGAACAAGGGGGTTATTACAAACTATAAAGCTTAAATGAACTTGAAGTGTGAATTATCTCTATCATCTATCAGTGCAGTGCTAACATGAAGGAATTGAAAACACTGCAGAGGACCGATGCAAAATAATATTCAAGAACAATTGCACTTTTATTAAAGTGAAGAAAAGTTTCCTTATGTGTGCAACTACAATAGATTTCTGCACCATCGACAACTCAACTCATAGTTGCAAATTGGGTAGGCAAAGGCAGAGTGGTTTGTTCACAAGTGGATGAATTCTCCTGCACAGGTACACAGGTGCTGTGCAGAAAAATGAAAGCATCCAAGCGATGGTGGCAACAAAATGAACAAAACTGCCAAAGTGGAAATGCAACTAATTAGCCAGAGGTTCCATCTTTATGGAGGACCATATTATAGCAATTTATTTGAATTGCACAAAAATAGAACCTACCTAAAGGTTCAACTATCAACATAAATGTCAACTGAAGTAAAATACTTTGGAACTGTATGCTTACTTGGAGCAAATATTGTCACTTCAGCTCCAGCAGAACAGCCAACCTAAAATGGCAATTACCGACTGCGATGGATAATGACTATGTAGCAGCTTTGAGAAATTACCATTTATGAGAGAGCAACAAGTCCCTTCCTTCGAGAGAACAAAATAAATTGCAAAATTTGGACAGGATGTAAGAAACAAACTTCAAAAGCACTATGCTATATTTTAAGAGTTAAATAGGTACAAATGATAAATAAAGCATCGGAACTCATAAAAAGCACTACAGACTGAATTGACAGCCAAAGATTCATCGTCATTTTACAAATAGGACAAGGGCAATGATCCATCAGCAGAGTTTTTGGTATCTGTTGCATCTGCTAAAGGGAGAAACAAAGTCCTCAGTTTAACATTTCATCTAAAAAAACAGCATCAGGATTTCTTCAGAATTGTACCTTGCTTTTTGTGCTGAAATCCTCAACAGGCACTTAACCGACAAGCTTCAAACCTAGACGCAAAGTGCTATCCCTCAGAAAGGGCTCAGATGTTACAAACCATTGCAGTGATTCTAATTGGTTGCACAAAATAACATGCCAGACAGAAAGCAGAATGTAGCAGTGAACACCTCAAAAAGCAAAATACTGCATATGCTGAAAAACAATTAAATATAAAAAGAAAACATTGAAAATATTCAGACAACATGCGTATAGAGAGAAACAGTTAACATGTTGGTAAACATGCATCAGAACTCTGCAGTGAATAGAGTTTATCAGACTGGAGAGAAATGTAGTGGTTCCACAAGGAATTAACATTGGAACTTTATACGAAGAGTATAAAAGCTGGTGCAGGCCTCCTTCAAGGAGAGATGGCAAGAATTGCTTCACACATGTTCAAAAGGCACAAATAGCATGATGAGAGTAAAGAGAGAAACCTGACAGGACAGCAAATAACCAAAGGACAAATGTTAAAGTAATTGGCAAAGAAACAAGTTGGAGGCAACAGTTTATGAGCAAAGTAGTGCAGAAAATTGGGGTTTTTTTTGTAAGATTTAGCAAAGTCAGTGTTGAATTGCCTCTTTTTCTGGTCAAGGGCACTTATTTTAACCTGTACAAAAACAATGTGATAGAGCCAAGGAGCAGGTGAGATTTGAGTCCAGACTTTCTGGATTACAATACGAGCATAACTATATCCTTAGTCAAGTTTTGCAGTTGTGCTCATCACTTAAAGAGCAATTTCCCACTGTCACAACTGAAACATGATTCATTTCCAAGGCCAAAACAAAGAATTTACTTTACTTGTATCTATGCTGAGAAAACTGACAAGAACAAAAATTCTATTACAGCATTTACGACTAACATTTTAAAGCAGCAGCCTAGAATACCTACTACCATTCAAAATGTGAGGTTGCCGAGCACATGATAAGTATAACCAGATCCCAACTGGGCAAGCAGCAAAAAGAAAACTAAAACAAAAATCAAGAAATCACAAAGACCAAAACAAAGTGGAGCAAGGGCTCAACCAATCTGAGCCGCAAGAATTCCAAGCTACAATTAGAAAGGCAGACATGAAAGGACTACGCAAAAGGAGCAGTTAAACATTTTGGCCTTTAGCATTTCGAAAAGATACTAATTTTATGTTGTTTTAACTCCAACTGTATCATCTAATTTCTTTTTTGTTGAGAAGCTCTTTGACTTAATAGTTGGTGTCACTGGGAACTCTCTAATGTTCAAAGATGGTTCAAGACAGCTAAGTAGCTAAAATCAAAGTAACAATTTGGAAACACACTACCTTTTTTTAAATCTTTTCATGGATGAGGGCATTGCCGTGCTGATTGACAATTAGCCAGAAATGATCCAGCAGCTTTAAAAGCAACAGTCCCTGGGTTGTCAGGGCTCCCAGTGATGTTCAGGGGAGAGTTCCAAAATGTTGACACTGACAGTGAAACTGTGGTAAATACTTGCAAGTCAGAATGGTGAGTAGCTTCGAGATGATCTTGCAGTGGAGGTATTCCCATGTATCTGCTGCTATCGTCCATCTATGTGGTGATACAGGTGCAGGTTTGGAAGGTGCTGTCTAAAAGAGTCTTGGTAAATTACGAAGAGGTGCATCTTGTAGATTGTGCTGGCACCATGTCAGTGAAGGAGGAAACAAATGTGGACAATGGTAGACTGAGTACCCATCAAATGGGCCTGGTTTGTTCTGGATGCATCAAACGCACATGTTGGAGCTGTACCAACCCAGGCTAGTATTTCCTGAACCCTCCTCATTTGTGACTTGTCAAGAATGCTTATCCATCATGTACATGGATGAGCTACTGGTCACAAAATTCCCAGCCTCTGAGCTCATTTTGGAGAATTATGGACATTGCCTGGCACTTCGGTCACAAGGATTACTTCCCACCTCCCGGCCTAGGTGCTGTCCAGGTCTTGCTGCACATGGACATAGACTGCTTCAGAATCAGATGATTGGTAAATGGTGTTGAACATTAAACAATCATTTGATGTCCCCCATCTGACTTTATGATGAAGGGAAGGCAAAAGTAAAGTAGCTGAAGATGGTTGGAACCACAACACTATCCTGGAGAACTTATGCAGTTATCTCCTACCTTCAGCATCATCTTTTGTGCTGGATATGACTCAACCCACAGACAACTTGCCCAGTTCCCACTGTCTCCTTGATGCCAAATTGGTACAAATGTTGACATTTTGTCAAGGGCAGTCCAGTCATTCTTAGCTCACTTCTGGACATCAGCTCTTTTGACAATGTTTGGACCAAGGTTGTACTAAGTTTGAGTTTTGTTGTAGCTCCAACCTGTGTCAATACATTCCTTCAAAAGGAACGTGAGATCATTGAAACAACAACAGTAAAAAACTTGAAAACTGGAATTGAAACTTGGTGCCAAAAAGGCTTAGAAGTTCTATGTAGAGCAGAGACAATTTGCATACCAGTAGCACAGGAGAAGGGACCAGGGATGCTGTAAAGATAAAGTTGTTCTGTGGTTCCTTTATAATAGCAAAACTGAACAGAAACTAAATTAATTGCTAAATCGCACCGTGCACATAATGTCATGACAGGACATACACAGACAAATTTCAACATAATCAGGCAGACACCAGTGTTGTACCTGCACTGGAACAGCTTGGCTAGGAGTGCAACTAGCTTTGGAGCAGTACTCTAACTATAGCCCAGTATCTCTAACTATTTTTTGATCTCATCATAACTTACTCGAATTAGCTTAAGACTGGCACCTGTGTTGCTGGGGACTTCGGTCGGCACCCAGGTGGATTAGCGACTTGGAACCTCTGAAGACTGATACAGATTTTACAGCCTTTTATGTTGCCTTGCTCTGCGGGGTTTCAAGCTGATGAGGATATTTGTGCAGTCTCCTGATGAAATAATTGTCCACCACCATTCAACACTGAATATGGCTGGACTGCAGAACTAAAATCTGCTGGCAGTGGGATCATTCACATGTTTATTGCATGCTATTTGACATGCACTTAAGCCTGTATTCTAACTTTTCCAGGTTGATACCATATCATTAGATGATACCTGATGCTGCTCTGAATTTGCCTTTTGCACCCTTCTTTTAGCCAGGGTTACAAACATAAGTAGGCCACTTAGCCCCTCAAACACTCTCCTCCATTTGCTCAGATCACAGCTGATCTTCATATTCCACATTCTCGCCGACTTCTGATAACTCTTCACTCATGCGCTTAAAAATCTATCCATCTCCACCTTGAAAATATTTTAGAATTTTATTTCCAAAGCCTTTCAAAACAATAAAGCATTCAAATACTCATGATTCTCAATGCTCCAAACAGTAGGTCTAACATGATGGTGCGAGTCTCAAGAGGTCACAAATAGAAATTGCTATCTTCAGATGAAGGGGTCAGGTGGACAAGGGTCATACTTGAGTCCCATTTTGTATCCAAGGTCTTCATTTTGGCACTTCATTAACAGCTTTGTTCTCAGAAATTGTCCGGACAAATTTGTAATGATATCCTTGCACACTCACCCCAGTGACAGAACACAGCCACGAATTGGGAAGGTCGAAAAAAACGCAAGCGCAATTACTGTGTGACACAAAGTGTTATGAAGTCGAAAGCATGTACGGTCCCTTAAAGAGAGAGAGGGTGCTTTTCTGAGCTGAGAGATTTTGACAGCACGTGTATGACTAGCTGACAGAGTCACAAAGAGTAATGAGAATTGAAAGCTTGGGTTGGGTTGTTTTTTTGAAGTTAAATCAATCCGATTTGAATTTAACCAGTTAATTTAAAATATGCCAAGGATATCAAAAACCAATTGAATTTAAATTTGATTATATTGACAACATTGGACCAATGAGATAGCATGAGTAATGGGATTTATAAAGGAGAGTATTTTGAAAATTGCTGAGAGCTAACTGCCTATTTAACATGAAAAGCTCTCAAAGAAATCTCGAAAATGACACCACTTAAAGTAACAAGATATTTGATAGCTAAAAATACTCAGTACTAAATAAGAAAATGATCCAGAAGCAGACAGCAGACTTGAGAAAAAAAAAGAGGAAGGCTGAAGGAAGAGAAGACCATCTGTGTGGACTTAAAGAGACTGTGTTAATATACAGTTTATAATCGAGTTATTGGAAAAGCATATTAATAGAGTTGCGGTCAGCTAAAGGATAGTGGTTAATTAGGGGAAACTGTTAACATTCCCTGTTTGGTCAAATAAATAGTTTTTTTTTATAAATACAGTGAAAATCAGGAATCTTCTCTCATCCACACATTTTTAAACAGATTACGAGTTGAGGGGATCTTATCTGGGTGTTTTAGTTCAATTAGCAGAGGGGTTCAACCTCCACGTCCTAACAGTGGGCAATACTCAACATACACAGAATCTTTCAAAATAGTAATGGTTGACAAAGGAGTGACATCTATGAATGGTGAAGGCTCGCTTAAAGGATTTGAGGCTATCATTGCACCACCTCACCAGGCTGTAATAGCTATAGCCACAGTCCAGAACATGCCTAAGCTGCCAGTTTCCTGAAATTGGAGAATGCCTGCTGCAAATTCATCAAGGCCAAAATCAGATAAGACAATTGAACGTGGAACTGCAACACCTTTATGAAAGGTATGGATAACAATGCATCTACATTAAGCCATTTCATCACACTACTCATGAGTCTAATTGTTTTCATGTCTATGAAGGCAAATTGAACTTCTGCAAGTCACTCAAATACTATTATGTTAACATACAAATGATAGCATACACACTTCACAGTAAAAAAAACCGTAATATTTCACTCAAGTGTAGTCAAACAAAAACTGACAAGCCACAGGAGATAGTGGGACTGGAAATGTAGTCCAAAGATGTAACATTTTGAAGAACAAGGTATTAAGGAAAGGAATGCTTGTGCTCCAAACCGTGAAAGCTGCAACTGAATATTGTGGGGACAAAAAAAAAAAAAGGATCTTGGAGGGTTTCAGAGTTACAGATAAGCAAAGCCACAAAGGGAATGGCAGAAATGAGAACTTTGACATCTCAACTTTTAATAGGTTTAGTTAAATGTGTCAGGGATAAATATGTCAGAACATGTAGTTGAACTCAAAATACAGGCAATACAATTCTGGAGGAGTCTGCATTCAAAGAGGGTACAATCTGGGAGGAAATCCAGCCAAACACAGAAATAGTCAAGTCCTTAGCAAAAAGGATAGATGAGAACTTCAGTTGAGCTAAGGGGGAAAACGACAACCAATATTAGCGATCACTGTTTGGAGAAGGTATGGGGTCGACAGTTCCAGGTCTAAGTAAAAACAAAAGGCTATAGTTTAGTTCACCCTTATTTAGTGAGGGCAAAATAAAACACTGAACTTGGGTTTTAATGTTTAATTGTAGGAAATTTGCTCATCCAAATGTTATTGTCTCACAACCAATATTCTTGTTTAAATTTATTGAGCATTTGTTGACCTAGAGAAGGTTGCCTTGACACGTAGTCCAGGTGGTTGAGCATAGTTCCTGAAATGATTCCACACATGGTCTTAAGACAGCAAAACAGCCATTCACCTATACTATTATATATTTTGCATAATGACAGTTCTCTTGATGTTTTAACATAATAGGCCACATTAAGTTAAACAAAAATAAACTTGTGGTCTACAATAGCTCATTGAAAACTGATCAACTGGGAAAATCTTTTACAAGAATATAAACTAAGTCACAGTCAGCTACAGTCTGTCTGTATTCATTGCTCGAACTGTCTGTTCTGAATAGAAATATATTAGGATGTAACATTCAGAACAAGTGAACTAAGATCAAACTTCCCATTAGCTTTTTGCTAGCTCTTTCACTTTAAATTTTTGAACCGCCAGTTGATGTATTATATTTGCTCAGCTTTATGAATTGGCTACATCACTTGAGAATTCAAACAACCCTTCCATCTGATGAGAAGCAAAAGTACTCTGAAGCAGGTTGTACATTATTAAACCTTAAAGGGAGAAGATTTCAAGTTTTGTTAGTGACTGGGGAGTTAACAGCCAACTGTCAGCTTTATCATCATTGCTCAAACCAGACTCAAGTTCAGAACATTTAGTGCAGTTGAGTACAGAAATCCTGAAATTGCAGGATGGTACTCATCTTCCAGCACAGCTTGCAATATAGATGCCTTCCAATGCAACAAAAACTAAGAACTTCAGTTTTTCCCTACACTACACACCATTATAACACCTTAGGGATCTACACCTTAAATCAACTGGATCTAAGTTGGCTTCGTTTTTAAGATGTGATCAATGAGAAACAAATTCTATACTCAGTGCTGTTAAATTAAAGTTTAAAGACTCCGCTCATTGGCAGCTTGGACTCAAATTCTTTGCAAACAAATCACGAGGTCTCAGCCAAATTTGGGTCAGCCCTTCTAACACCACTGACAAAATCTGGCTAACTACCTCCAATACATGGAAAAGTTTGCAATTTTATTTAGCATTGCATCATATCAAGCTTCCAAAATCAAAGTTAACACAAGATACAAATTATTCCCATATTAAAGACTAGTTTTGTAACCTTTCTTTTAAATCACCAGACCTGTGTAGCACAGTGTGCCAGCTCCAGGGAACTACATTTCTACTACCCTTTCCTGACATGGCCAATTAAAGAGTACAAACCAAAGTTTGCTGGGCGAACATCTTCAGTTACTCCCATGAGGTTCCCTCTGCCCTAACATCAGAAAGAGGAATGTTTGCTGATAATTTTCTCAGTGCTAAGCACGGTTCGTGACTCCTCAGATATTGAAGCAGTCCATATCCAATGAAACAAGACTTTGACGATATCCAGGCTTGGGCTGACAAACGGCAATTAACATTTGTACCACACAAATGTCAGACTATGACCACCTCCCATAACAGAGAATCTAATCACCATTCATTGACATCACCATCACTGAATCGCCCACTATAAGCATCCAGAGGGTTACCATTGACAGAAATTGAACTGGACTAGCCATATAAATACTATGGCCATAAGATCTACAAGACTAGGAATCCTCCAGCAAACAACTCCACTCTTGACTCCACAAGGCTTGTCCACAATCTACAAGACATAATTCAAGAATGCAATGGAATACTGCCCACTTGCCTGGATTAGCACAGTTCGAACAACACTAGGAGCTCGACATCATCCAGGACAAAAAGATAACTGGCAGTTTGCCGTAAGAGACCTTCAATCTGAAATATGAACTTAAACTGTCCCAAGACACAGTAATCAAATCTCTGGGTCAGTACAATGTGATCAGAGACAGTAATTTTGGTCTCATTCTTCAGAAGTTTGAGGGCTGAGGTGAATTGCCACATATCCACCAGCACAGAGACTAGCTAATGCAGCACCAATAGTTCTGTTATTTAAACATGTTATTTAAACAATGGTTATTTGTAAAATAAATCTAAGTGAAAGGCTTACCTTTATTGAAAAACATAGAAGCCATCTGACCCATTTCTACTCGCTCCACAATGTCAAAAGCATCATATGTGCTGGTCCTTTCTAGACATAAAACAGTCAATAGAATGGTTAGTGCATATACTCCAGTAGTGGAAAGGACATAACATTTTTTAAAAATGAATCATTCTCATTTTCATCCCAAGACTGGATTCTGCTGCGGTTCAACGCATTTCATGGTTGTTTCCATTACCAATCCTCATGTTTTGTATGACGACCGCTCATTTTTTGATTACTCCTGCCTTTATTCTTTTGTTTTTTTCCTCTCCTACAATTTTTTCACAGCTCTGGACTCAATTACAAAACAGTCACATTTCAAATATTTCCTGGTATGGAAAAACCCAAGGTACTAACTTGGTTTCTCTCTCCCCTCATACTACCTTACTTGCTGTGTTTCTAACCACTGCTTTTGTTAATGGAAATGATTATTCAATACACCATTGCAATCTTACAGATCCAATTTAACAATGGTCAAACCCTCATGTCTAGTCAAATTAGTCTACATATTGAAACACTAAACAAAATCCAAAATATCTTCAAGTTTCACAAATGCTCCAAAATCTATGAAAAGTCTTGTAAACACGGGCAGCACAGTGGCTCAGTGGTTAGCACTGCTGCCTCAGCGCCAGGGACCCAGATTCAATTCCAGCCTTGGGCGACTGTCTGTGTGGAGTTTGCACATTGTCCTAGTGTCTGCGTGCGTTTCCTCCAGGTGCTCTGGTTTCCTCCCACAGTCCAATGATGTGTAGGTCAGGTGAGGTGGTCGTGCTAATTTGCGCATAGAGTTAGGTGCATTAGTCAGAGGGAAATGGGTCTGGGTGGGTTAATCTTCGGAGGGTCGGTGTGGACTAGTTGGGTCGAAGGGCATGTTTCCACACTGTAGGGAATCTAATATTCTCTGCCCAGATTCGTAAATCGGACAGAAGCCAAAACTTAACTGGGAATGCAGAAAATTGATTGATCAGTTCAAAGCAATTTATAGTTGTGGAAGTTAGTCAATACATTGAGTCCAACTCCTGCAATCAAAGGACTAACAATTTATACTTAAAAAGGTTAGATTCAGAAGCTTATGCATACTGTACGAGGATGAGGCAGTTTAGCCAAAGTAAATTCCTGAGGCTTTAGAAGAAAAAACTTTACAAAAGCAAAATATTGCAGACAAGCAAGGGGGGGGGGGGGGGGCGCGTAAAGTAAATGAGACGTCACCAGACCTGGCACCATTTGTCACCTTTCATCTCAGTCTAAATATCCAAGTGGTTAAACTATTCATGATCAGATCATTAAGTTGTCTCAGTTCCTTCCCATTTTCACTTACCTATCAAGCTGAACCACCCTCCACAATTGAAACACATCCATGAGACCTAGCTCCTGCTACACTGAACAGCTTTGCACGAAACAGCTAATTCTCATTCTCTAGTCATATCATTATGAAAGCTGACATTATGGAAAAAATGCAATGTTTAAACATGTTTTACAAATTCAGAACATTTCAAAGTATCTTACAATCAATTAAGTATTTTTCAAATCCAGTTGTATTTTAATAAAAAGTGCACCCAGACTGTGCAAAGCAACCTCCCAGTCATGTGAAGTGTGACTAGATAACGTTTCAGTGGCATTAGTTGAAGGCTTAATATTCACAGAACTTCCCTGCCTCAGGATCTTGTTTGTCCAACTGAGATGGGAATCCTCAAGCTGGTTTCAAAGGAAAGACTGCACTTCCAACAGTGGAGTATTTCCCTCAAATCCATCACGATTCCAGAGAAACAAAGGTTCAAGCAACCCGACAATTGCATTGTTTCCATTGAATTTGGGTCAAGTGGCCTCCGTATGAAATAATCAGTTAAAAAACCTTCCGTTTTCAGTTGCTGTATTTGTACTTGTTCAGTACAGAAAAGTTATTTCAACTCCGTAAAGAGTTTGTCTCAATACTTACGGACGGAGAGAATAGGTCTCGTCTCTGACCGCTCATAACCATCTCTGAATGCAATATTCTTGTCTTCATCCTCATCATATGAATCTGAAGAGGGATCACTGTCATCTACCTTGTGTGCAAAAAAACAGACAGCCTGATAAACACCTCTTTTTGCTCTGGTACCTAAAACAAATAGAATTTGCTGCCTCTTCATCCCCAGAGTAGGACACTCACTGCTCATTTTAAAACATGTAAAAATTTATGGGCTATGAAGAACAGAAGTTTCCGAACCAGAAAGCTAGAAAGCTTCACTTTTCTTACCCTAACACTCCACATCTGCAATTGATGCTGTGCTCACACAAATCTGCTTCAAAAGCATTATCCTCAACACAAATGGAATTTCCAAAGGATAAGATGTTCTTGGGATTCAAAGCAACTACAGGCAAATCACAATGCTTCAAGTAACTGCTTTTATTAAGAGTTAGCTCCATGCTTTTTCCACCTTATAACCCTTATGTACTGGTGCCCTGCATGGCAGCTTTAAGTTGAGCACTACCAGCAAATCCACTTTCAGAATAGAAAGACTATTTCTCTACAGATAAAATACACGTCCGATAATCCTGCCCAAGTCAGATCCCAGAATGAAACCTGGTTTGAGAGATTATCATTTAATTTGACTTGGGAATTGGATCAGTCAACAAATATTCACACAAGGGCTATTTATATTCTTCAGCACAAGAAAACTAGGTACACAACAGCTTAAAGAGATCTTAAACATCTAAAGCAAAGTTTCAACCCATTATCTGGCAATATCCTTGACAAACTCAATACCAATAAAGTGTCACTCCCATCTAAACTCTTCGATTTCTTACTGTTACAAAGTGGAGGTTCACCCCACCTCAGAATAAAAGCCAAAACACCCAAAGAGGAGCGCCTCGCTCTACAATCTGTTATAAGGACCATGAAAGGAATGAATCCGGTTTTCAGCAACTTCTGGTGGTTAAGTACAAGGATGGTCATGTCAGAAAGGGAGTGGTAAGGGGAATTGAAATAGGCAGTGACTGGGTGGTCCGGTTGGCCCCTGCGGGTCCAGCTGCAATGCTCGGCGAACTAATCCCTAAGTTCGCCAAGTTCAGCAGTATAAACACATCAATTAACAGCACAGGAATCAGACTAGCCCCTTAAAAGTCACATATTACCACAGAAATAGAGTTTAATTTATTGACTTTCCAAGAGAACCTTCATAGGACTGAGATCATACCACTCATTTTGCATCTACTTTTGAATGCATGTGTCCAAAGTTACAATATTACACGCCTCACCAGAAACAGCCAACTTTGATCGTAGAATCCCTACATCATCGTAGAATCGCTACAGTGTGGAAATAGACCATCTGGCCCAACAAGTCCACTAATCCTCCAAAAGTAACCCACCCAGACCCATTCCCCTACCCTATTATCCAACACTTACCCCTGACTAATGCACCTAACCTACACACCCCCAAACTCCATGGGCAATTTAGCATGGTCAATTCACCTAACCTGCACATCTGTGGATTGTAGGAGGAAACCGCAGCACCTCGAGGAAACTCAGACAGACAGGGCGAAGAACATGTAAATACCATGCAGACAGTCACCAGAGCCTGGAATAAAACCCAGATCCCTGGCACTGAGAAGCTTTGGAGGACTGCTGAGAAGAAAACAGCATGAATATGACAGCTTATGTGAGAGCATATACTAATGTAACAGACTGGAGTAATCAGGATGCCTTCCTTTGAGCAGAGCAAGTTGCATCTGATTTTTTTACACAGATGCTTTTCAGCGTTATGGAAGACTGTTTTATGAGACATTAATGAAGGACATCAAATTATTATAAGCAACTGAGAAAATTTAGGAGAAGTTTGCATGAGGAATTGTAAGAGTGCCTGCGACATAGCATGATTCAAGCAGAGACTATTGCAACGAGCAGGAAAATTGGATAAATATTTAAAGCAAGGCATGACACTGAGTTATGGTTAAGTTTGGGACAGTGAAATTATCCTTGAACCAGTCAGGCGAAGAATAAGTCATAAATGACTTCCTTCTGTGCAATATGCATCCATGGGAATGAGAAATTCTTAACAATGCTCATTTCCTCAGTCACACAAAACATTGACTAACACCAAACAAAGCAACATCCATTTCAAAGTTGCCTGCTAAACAGAGAAATAACTTCACTGATTCAGTCAAGTTATTTAATTTTCACTGAAAGATTCAAAAACAAATCAAACTTTATTTGGTTGAAATGGCTTATGTAATTTGTACTAATGACATTCATTTCAGCCAGGCAATGTGATTATTTGATCTGCAAGATACTGTTAATGTGAATGTGATGGGGAAATGGTACATACATTATTGTTCTGCATTTCATTTATAAATTGCTACCTTAATAAATGAAGCAGAAATTCAATTCAACATTGAGTCACTGTCTTGCACATTCGGAGGTATTATTTTTTAAAAGCAAAGAAACCCTTAAAAATGGGTCAGCTTTCAAACCTTGGCGGAGTTTGGATTTTATTTACATTTTAACAGCGCTGGAGAATACATCTGTGATCAAAATCAGCTTCCTTCCAACCACCACTTGCTTATTATCAGTATTTTTTGAAAGACAACAAAATGCTGTAGCAATTTTGCACCTGACAGAGTCAACAATCCTGGTACAAATTATGCTCACTTCCCAAATTGGATTTTGTTGCTCAAGGTTCTGTGACTTTTTTTGCATTCCAATGATAATATCCCATAAGCCAGTGTAAGTCAGATCGCCTTTCAAAATGCAATCTTTACTCCCTCCAAATTTTTTTGTGCATTACATCAGAGGAACTGGACCTGGAGCAAAACCTCCCCAGGGAGACTCTACAAGAAAAAGGAACAGGGCTAAGTTCGGGGACATAGAAGGGGAGAGATATAGTGGTAGTCATGAGGTCAACCAGGTAGATATCCTAGAATGAGCTGCCTGAATGGACCACATTAACAGTTCCAATCAGGCAGCCCTGGCTGACAGACATAATAGTGCATCAACGGTCATGTTCACTCAGAGCTGACTTTGAAGAAGCGGGACCAGTGTCAAGTACCACTCGTCTGGATGGTGTTCCAACTTGTAATTGTACAGGCTTAGAATGAGAGCCCAGCATTGAATTCAACCTGAAGTGAGGCAGCACAACCTTTGCAGCGGTGGTTTGTGATCGGTTACCAGAACAAGTTTACATCCATTAAAAAGGTATTGGTGGAACTGTCTCACACCAAAAATAACTTCCTTTTCTCTCTGGATGTATTTGTGTTGTGCATGCCAAAGTCCAAGGAAGTATATGCTATTGGACATTGACCTTCCCATTTGGGCCAACAGTGAGCTAACACTACCCTGATACTGTATAGAGACATGAGCACCAAATCTCCCCTGGGATCACAGTGTGCCAACACATTATCAAAGTGAAGAAACAGCTATCATTGTCTAAAGGCTATGTCTTGGCGACCATTTCCACGACTTTTTCCAACAGATGTAACGGTCTCAAGACGGAGGCCATGTTATATATAACTTTACATAAAAATTCACCAACCCAAGGAAAAATAAGCTCCAACACCTGTGAACGCCCTAACTTGATCATCTAACAGGTGTAACCCAGTCTTATTGGCTCTGTAGCTCAAGGAGGTCACTTGGGGTGCCAAACACACATTTCTCCCATTCTAAACACACATGTCCACCTTGGAGAAATGCCTAAGGACCATGTCCAAGTTCACAAAGTGCTCATTATTGGTCTTCCCAGTTATTAACACAAAGTCCAGATAAATGGCAACCCGGGGTAGACCTCAAAATGTTTTTAGTTGTGTGCTGAGAAATGGCACAGGCTGATGATCCCCACCTAAGGCAAAATGGCACTGGGCTGGCCTTGCAGAATCATGCAATTGCTACCTATTCACTATGCAAGGGGCCCTTGGTTCCTTTGCCAGTCCTACAACCTTGCTGAAAACCATCCAGATATTTAATTAGGACTTCACTCAGGCAGCCATTTTCTAACTGCAAAAAGTCAAACCAATCAAGGTGAAACACTCAACCTATTTCACCCAGACTCTGGCTGGAGCCTTTTACTACAATTACTAGTAACTGAAGCAGTTGCTTCTCCTAAGAAGTCAGAACCAAAATTGTACCTTTAATCTGCAAAGGTCTCCTGGTATACGTTCTCAGTCCAGCCAAGGTTTTGCACAAACTTAAAGGTGGAATTCAAAGCAAGTTTTGTTAAAGACTGGTTCTGTAATCACTAACACAGCCATTAGAACCTTATAACCACACTCCATTAGAACCGTATGACCATTTAATGTTTATTTTAATAGTTTCTGATTTGGTTATTGCTAAGCAATTCAACTCTTCCAAATCAGCTGCAGGTGGGCTTTCTAAGTTGTGCACTCTCCTGGATACAGGCCTGAGTTCTCTTAGTCAATTTAGGTCCAGTGGGACTCTGCTGCTATCTCCAGTCCACATACCAGTGGCAGCCACAATGGCTTGCCAGTCCAAATCCTGGAAAAAAATTTAACTGTTTGACCAAGGCTTGGCTTAGTTTTGGGATTGTGCTGTGGGCCAAACTAGAATCCTTTATTCAAGATATTTCCTGAATGAGACTATGCAATTGCCTCCACTCAAAGTAGGTTTCCCAAACTGCAATCAGCCTGGTGAGGGTGCCCATTTCCATTCAAATACCCTCTAACTGATATGCTCCACATGCTGTTTTCTAACAAAAAAACCAGCTGTCATGCCAATTTGAAGTCCAGTTGGGGATCAGCTTGGGGCTTTTGCATGGTTATATCATTGTTCCCACATACCAAACTATGTCTCAGCATCTCATCATGGGGTTAAACCAAAGTCACATGCCTCTGCCAGTTGTTTAACCTTGTCAAAAATCCCAGATTCCCCTGGTTCTCAAACTGCTGAGTAATACCGTGGGAAAAAGATCTGCCACCCTGCTCGCCCATAGCATGGCAACACAAAACACAGAAGCCGGCCTGCAAAACAAACAAATCAAGCCTACCAACATATACAGAAACTACCTAGAGTGCTCCAGTCTTGACCAAACAGGCTAACAAAAAACCAGACACTGCCAAGCCCCTTCCTAGATCAGAGAACACACTCCCTAAAATAGCTTTTCACAATCAGCTCCCAGCCCGATTAGCACTGCAGTCTCACCCTAATGGCAGACTCATTTCCCATCGAAACCAATACTGCATAAATAAACAGGCAGACCGAAGGGCCCCAGAACGCTTGGCCTGCAGGAGGAACACAATGGACACACCAGGATGCAGTGAGAAGGGACATTTGCACTTATTCATGCGAACAGGAAACAATGAAAAATCCTCCAGAAGACATTCTCACAAACTCAGATGGCTGGAATCTCCTGTGTCAATTCTGAATAAGTTGTTACTGCTGGACTCTTGATTAATTTCTATTTTGTTTACTCGTTTTAATCTCTTGACAATTTTCACCGTTGTATTGTAACTGTTTTACAATTATCACCTTTCTGTTGTACCCCTACAAAAATATGCCTACACTTCTGTTTGGGGGAAGAGCATTTGGCACAGAGAATCAGTTTTGTGTCAGCCTGGTTAATTTCACTTCTGCTAGGTCTTTGTGTAATAAACGGCTCGTCAATTTCACTATGATCTTAGTTTGTGGTCTCTGATCCATTGGGCTCAATTCTCAGACAAATACCAATAGCATCTCAGAATGAGGGGCAGCTTGGGGTCATAACATGCTTTAACTGTCAACTCTTGAAAGGTTTTAGTATCTGGTGCCTGAGGAAATGTTACGTTGCAACTAACCAAAAAACTGCAGAACCCCAATCTGTCAGGAAAATTACCATTGTTTTTCACTTGTCCCAGTGTAATTCGCTCAGATTAAAAAAACAATTTTTTTTCCCCACATATCGGGTCCAGTCTTGAACAGCAGGATCAAAAGTCAAATAACAGCATGATGCCAGAAATGCTTAGTCCACGTCAAAGATGACAATTATGAGCAAATTCTTTCTCTCGTCACCACTGAAATAACACCACAGGAGGCCAGTATCCATCACCAAGTCACCTTTTAATTACACCTTCCTCAGAACCAGCTCTCAGTAAATAAAGCTGCTGACACTCCTGTTTATATCCATCAGCCAGGACTCTCATGGGATTGCTAACCTGCTCCAATCATTCAAGTCTGGCTGAACTTGTTACAATCACTACAATGGGAAAGTGAACGGAGGAAACTTCAATGCTGGAAACATTCAGGTCAGACAATCTGTGGAGAGAGAAACAAAAGCCAAAACCAGATGATACTGTATCTGTATCATGGCAGATACAGTTCTCAAAACCATTTTCCTATAACTTTTGATCCCATACCAATCAAGAACTTATCTCTGTCTTTGATATTCAATGACTTGGCCTCCACAGCGCTCTGCAATGAGTTTCTCACATTTACCATTCTCTGGCTGCTTAAGAAATTGCTCCTCTAAAGGGTTGCCCCTTCACTGAGGCTGGACCCTCAGATCCTAGTCTAATGCATCCAGGACCTCAACCTTCTAAACTCTAAGTACAAACCCGAAGTCCTCAATATCCTTC